>NW_027592216.1:0-60366 GCF_964213995.1 Mustelus asterias
AGGGAAGGAGGGAGGGAGGGAAGGAGGGAGGGAGGGAGGAAGAGAGGGAGGGAGGGAGACAGGGAGAAAGGGCGGGAGGGAGGGAAGGAGAGAGGGAGGGATAGAGGGAGGGGGAGAGGGTGGGATGGAAGGTGGGAGGGATGGAGGGAGGGAGGGAGGGGGAAAGAGTGAGGGAGTGAGGAAGTGAGGGAGGGAGAGAGGGAGGGAGGGAGGGAGAGAGGGAGGGACAGAGAGAGGGAAAGAGGGAGGGAGAAAGGGAGGGAGGGATGGAGAGAGGGAGAGAGGGTGGGATGGAAGGAGGGAGGGAGAGAGGGAGTGAGGGAGGGAGGGAGAGAGGGAGGGAGAGAGGGAGGGAGGGAGGGATGTAGAGAGGGAGAGAGGGTGGGATGGAAGGAGGGAGGGGGGAGGGATGGAGGGAGAGGGATAGAGGGAGGGGGAGAGGGTGGGATGGAAGGTGGGAGGGATGGAGGGAGGGAGAGAGGGGGAAAGAGTGAGGGAGTGAGGAAGTGAGGGAGGGAGAGAGGGAGAGAGGGAGAGAAGGAGAGAGAGAGGAGGGAAGGAAAGAGAGAGAGGAGGGAAGGAGAGAGAGAGGAGGGAGGGAGAGAGAGAGAGGAGAGAGGGAGGGAGAGAGTGAGGGAGTGAGGAAGTGAGGGAGGGAGAGGGAGGGAAGGAGAGAGGAGGGAGGAGAGAGAGAGAGGAGGGAGGGAGGGAGAGAGGGAGGGAGGGAGAGAGTGAGGAAGAGAGTGAGGGAGTGAGGAAGTGAGGGAGGGAGAGAGGGAGAGAGGGAGGGAAGGAGAGAGAGAGGAGGGAGGGAGAGAGAGAGAGAAGGGAGGGAGGGAGGGAGGGAGGGAGAGAGGGGCGGGAGGGATGGAGGGAGAAGGCAGGGAGGAGGAAGAGAGGGAGGAAGGGAGGGTGGGAGGGAAGGATGGAAGGAGGGAAGGAGGGAGGGAGAGAGAGGGAGAAAGAGAGGGAGGGAGAAAGGGAGGGAGGCAGTGAAGGAGGGAGGGAAGGAGTGAAGGAGGGAGGGAAGGAAGGAGGGAGGGAGGGAGGGAGAGAGAGAGGGAGGGAGACAGGGAGAAAGGGCAGGAGGGAGGGAAGGAGAGAGGGAGGGATGGGGGGAGGGAGAGAGGGTGGGATGGAAGGAGGGAGAGGGAAGGAGGGAGGGTGGGAGAGAGGGTGGGATGGAAGGAGGGAGGGAGGGAGGGATGGAGGAAGGGAGACAGGGAAAGAGGGAGGGAGGGAGAGAGGGAGGGAGGGAGGGAGGGAGGGAAAGAGGGAGGGAGGGAGAGAGGGAGGGAGGGAAAGAGGGAGGGAGAGAGGGGAGGGAGAGAGGTGCCAGCAGAGGTCCAGCTGTCACTGTGTTATATGTCACCAGCGAGCATGGTTTAAAATAAAACATTGTGGAGAGAGATGAGCTTTGTCCCATCCCAGTGACCTGTTCCTGAGTCTATAAATAAAGACGACAGGTAGCTCTCAGGAACCTCAGAAGCTGAACAGGCAGCATACTGCAAGGAGCTTTGAATCGGTTCTGGTGCTGAGTGAGGTAAGGACTGGCTTTTCCATCTCACCTCTACTTGTTTCCTTGATCAATGCTGGCTTTAATTTGGACCAGACAGAGAGAAAGTTTACAGAGTGGCTCCAGGCTTCCCAGGCATGTCCCAGCGTCGCTTTGAACACAATCTTCCTGCTCGATATCTGACTTCACTGTCCGTTTTATCCTTCGATAGAATCCCTACAGAGCAGCAGGAGGCCATTTGGCCCATTGAGTCTGCTCCGATTCTCCAACAGAGATCTTCCCCAGGCTCTATCCTCGCAACCCCACATATTTACTCCATTAATCCCGCTGCTGTACACATCTTTGGACACTAAGGGGCAATTTAGCATGGCCAATCCATCTAACCTGCACATCTTTGGACACTAAGGGGCAATTTAGCATGGCCAATCCCCCTAACCTGCACATCTTTGGACACTAAGGGGGCAATTTAGCATGGCCAATACACTTAACCTACACATCTTTCGGACTGTGGGAGGGAGCTGGAGCACTAGGAGCAAACTCACGCTGACATGGGGAGAACATGCACACTCCACACAGACAGTGACCCAGACCAGGTTCCTGGCACTGTGAGGCAGCTGTGCTAACCTCTGTGCCACCGTGCCGCCCTGTCCTGAGAGAGCGGGCTCTCACCATCTGCACTCACCCTGTGTGTGTCTGAGAATTGACCTGTTCCAGGATGTCACAGGGTCAGTCCATCCATCGGGGAATTGGCAGTGGGAATGTCGAGTGACCTTTCAGAGCTATTCCTGGGGGATGGGGTGGGGGAGGTTAGGGTGAGGGTGAGGGGATTATACAGAGGGTAGGCTTGGCACGAAGAGGGACTGTAATAACTGAGCCTTTTATACTGAGGGTGATGTTTCTATTCTGTGAAGGCTGGGCAATGATGCCCTTTCACCCTTGTGTTGTGTGTTAATTTCAGGTTGCCATGGTTTGTCTGACCTTTCCTCTCTCCCTGGTCCTGCTCTGTACAATGTCACTGACCACTGATTCAGAGATCACCTCTCACAGGTGGGTGATCCTGTTTGTCGCTGGGGGAGTGGATCCTGATTCGGTTCCAGATTCCGATCTTATTTGATTTATTATTGTCACATGTATTGGGATACAGTGAAAAGTATTGTTTCTTGCGCGCTCTACAAAGCATACCGTTCATAGAGAAGGAAAGGAGAGAGTGCAGAATGTAGTGTTACAGTCATAGCTAGGGTGTAGAGAAAGATCAACTTAATGCGAGGTAGGTCCATTCAAAAGTCTGACGGCAGCGGGGAAGAAGCTGTTCTTGAGTCGGTTGGTACGTGACCTTTTAGAGCGGAATCTTTCTGTCCCACCCGCCATGGGAATCGTAGCGGGCAATGGGGGGGGGGGCGGCGGGGGGGGGGGGCGTTCGGACCACGCAGAGGTCCATTGACCTGAGACAGGATTTTCCGGTTTTGGGGCAAGCATGGCCGGAAAATCTCGCCCTTTGATCTTTGAATGGAAGTGGGGTGGGGGGTGCTATATAAATGCTGAGGATGTGACAGGCGCTATATAGATGCTGAGGGTGTGACAGGCACTATATAGATGCTCAGGATGTGACAAGCGCTATATAAATGCTGAGGGTGTGACAGGCGCTATATAGATGCTGGGGGTGTGACAGGCACTATATAGATGCTGAGGATGTGACAGGCGCTATATAAATGCTGTGGATGTGACAGGTACTATATAAATGCTGAGGGTGTGACAGGCGCTATATAGATGCTGAGGGTGTGACAGGCGCTATATAAATGCTGAGGGTGTGACAGGCGCTATATAGATGCTGAAGGTGTAACAGGCGCTATATAGATGCTGAGGATGTGACAGGCGCTATATAAATGCTGAGGGTGTGACAGGCACTATATAGATGCTGAGGGTGTGACAGGCGCTATATAAATGCTGAGGGTGTGACAGGCACTATATAGATGCTGAGGATGTGACAGGCGCTATATAAATGCTGAGGATGTGACAGGCGCTATATAAATGCTGTGGATGTGACAGGTACTATATAAATGCTGAGGGTGTGACAGGCGCTATATAGATGCTGAGGGTGTGACAGGCGCTATATAAATGCTGAGGGTGTGACAGGCGCTATATAGATGCTGAAGGTGTAACAGGCGCTATATAGATGCTGAGGATGTGACAGGCGCTATATAAATGCTGAGGGTGTGACAGGCACTATATAGATGCTGAGGGTGTGACAGGCGCTATATAAATGCTGAGGGTGTGACAGGCACTATATAGATGCTGAGGATGTGACAGGCGCTATATAAATGCTGAGGGTGTGACAGGCGCTATATAGATGCTGAGGGTGTTTCAGGTGCTATATAGATGCTGAGGATGTGACAGGTGCCATATAAATGCTGAGGATGTGACAGGCACTATATAGATGCCGAGGATGTGACAGGCGCTATATAAATGCTGGAGATCTCATTCATTTGGAGATATTTTCCTATCCTGTGGGTTTGTCTGTCTCTGGACACAATGTAAACACAATGTAAACTCCAGGGTATCAGTTCCTGAGCCTGCCTTGCGAATCTGTTTAGCTGCAGAGCCATATCCCAGCGGAGGCCAGAGAGAGGCATTTCCCAGAGAGAGTTTCCAGGGAATCCAAGCGGAATTCTCCCCTCTCATCGCCAGCACAGTCTGAGATCCAGTCACAGCACAAATCCCTGGGGATGTTCCCATGCAACTAATATCAACACTCTCTGAGTGAGGGGAAAGCGGTGGATTCAAAATAAAATCATTTTTACCTCCTTGGCTTAAACTGGACAGTGAAAAAGCAGGAAAAAAACTTGCATTTATATAGCGCCTATCATATCCTCAGCATTTATATAGCGCCTGTCACATCCTCAGCATTTATATAGCGCCTGTCACATCCTCAGCATTTATATAGCGCCTGTCACATCCTCAGCATTTATATAGTGCCTGTCACATCCTCAGCATTTATATAGCACCTGTCACAGCCTCAGCATTCATATAGCACCTGTCACAGCCTCAGCATTCATATAGCGCCTGTCACGTCCCCAGCATTTATATAGCGCCTGTCACGTCCTCAGCATTTATATAGCGCCTGTCACATCCTCAGCATTTATATAGTGCTTGTCACAGCCTCAGCATTTATATAGCACCTGTCACACTCTCAGCATTCATATAGCGCCTGTCACGTCCCCAGCATTTATATAGCGCCTGTCACGTCCTCAGCATTTATATAGCGCCTGTCACATCCTCAGCATTTATATAGTGCTTGTCACAGCCTCAGCATTTATATAGCACCTGTCACACTCTCAGCATTCATATAGCACCTGTCACATCCCCAGCATTTATATAGCGCCAGTCACAACCTCAGCATTTATATAGTGCCTGTCACATCCTCGACATCTATATAGCACTTATCACAGCCTCAGTATCTATTTAACGCCTGTCACATCCTCAGTATTTATATAGCGCCTGTCACATTCTCAGCATTTATACAGCGCCCGTCTCAGCCTCAGCATTTATATAGCACCTGTCACATCCTCAGCATTTATATAGCGCCAGTCACATCCTCAGCATTTATATAGCGCCCGTGACAGCCCCTTGGACATCCCAAAAGTACATTTTCAGCCAATGAAATGCTTATTGAAACGCAGTCGTTGTTCCGATATCGGAAAGGCCGTCCTCAATTTGTGCACAGCAAGATCCCACAAACAGACAAAACGACAATGATCAGATAATCTGTTTGAGTGGTTGTTGGCTGAAGGATGGGTGTTGGCCCGGGCAGTGAAGGGGCTCCCGCTGCTCCTCTCCAGATAGTGCTGGTGGGATCTATTTACCTCTATCTGAGTGGGACAGGGTGGGGTGGAGGTGGTGGGGAGTGGGGCGGGGGGGGTGGCGGGGTGCCAGGGGGGGGCATGGCTTAATGTTCCATCTGAAAGACGGCGCCCCTGACAGTGCAGCACCCCCTCGGTACTGGGCCTGGAGTGGGATTTGAACCCACCACCTCCTGGGTCAGTAGTGAGTGTGGAGTGTGAGCTGAGCTTGGTGCTGTTCTGACTGTGCGTCTCCTCTCGGGTCTGCGTCTGAAACTGAGCCCTGGCTTTTTGGTCCGTTTCAGATCTCCAGCGAGCCGTCACTTTGAGAAGATTCTTCCCCAGAGTCTGGACGAACATCATTCTACAGGAGCAAGCGGAAGCCTCCGGCTGCTCCATCCCGCAACACCCCACCTGCTGGAACAACACACTCAGAGACCCAGAAGGTGCCTCCAACCTGACAGACAGCCCCTCTCTCTGTCTCTTTATCTCTACCCCTCTGGCTGCTCCCCTGAACTCTACATTTCTGCCTTTCTGTCTCACTGTCTGTCTGTCTGTCCGTCTGTCTGTCTGTCTCACTGTCTGTCAGTCTGTCTCTGAGCTCTGAAGAAGGGTCATCCAGACTCGAAACATTAGCTCTATTCTCTCTCTCCACAGATGCCGTCAGACCTGCTGAGATTTTCCAGCATTTTCTGTTTTTGTGTCTGTCTGACCCTGTCTGTCTCTCTGTCTGACTGGCCTTGTATGTGTCTCTGCCTGTGTCACTGTCTGGCCCTGTTTGTTTCTCTGTCTTTCCAACCCTGTCTGTCTCTCTGCCACTCTGTGTGTCGATCCCTTTGTCATTCTGTCTGTCCCACTGTCTCTCTGCCACTCTGTCTCTGTGTGTCTGTTTCTTTGCCACTCTGTCACTCTGTGTGTCTATCTCTCTGTCTCTCTGCCACTCTGTCTGTCTCTCTCTCTTTCTGCCAGTTTTGGAATCTGTTTTCTATCTCCCTCTCTCTCTCCCTCCCTCTCTCTCTCTCACTCTCTCTCCCTCTCCCTCTCTCACTCTTTCCCTTTCCCTCTCCCACTTTCACTCTCTCACTCTCTCCCTCTCTCTTTCTCATTCCGATGGTCTCTCTCCCTCTCTCTCCCTCTCCCTCTCTCTCTCTTTCTCGTTCTGATGGTCTCCCTCCTTCTCTCTCCCTCTCTCCCTCTCTCTCTCCCTCCTTCTCTCTCCCTCTCTCTCTCTTTCTCGTTCTGATGGTCTCCCTCTCTCTCACTCTCTCCCCCTCTCCCTCTCTCACTCTCTCCCTTTCCCTCTCCCACTTTCACTCTCTCCCTCTCTCTCTCACTCTCTCCCCCTCTCCCTCTCTCACTCTCTCCCTTTCCCTCTCCCACTTTCACTCTCTCCCTCTCTCTCTCACTCTCTCCCCCTCTCCCTCTCTCACTCTCTCCCTTTCCCTCTCCCACTTTCACTCTCTCACCCTCTCCCTCTCTCTCTCCCTCTCCCTCCCTCTTTCACTCTCTCCCTCCCTCTCTCACTCTCTCCCTCTCTCACTCTCTCCCTTTCCCTCTCCCACTTTCACTCTCTCACCCTCTTCCTCTCTCTCTCCCTCTCCCTCTCTCTCTCACTCTCTCCCTCTCTCACTCTCTCCCTTTCCCTCTCCCACTTTCACTCTCTCACCCTCTTCCTCTCTCTCTCCCCCTCCCTCCCTCTCTCACTCTCTCTCTCTCTCTCCCTCTCGTTCTGATGGCCTCACTGCCATGTCAATGATTTTAACCCTTTCCTCTCCGCTCCTTTTTGGGCAGGTTGCTCCCTCTCCATAAGCAGAAGCGTTCCTGCAACACGGCCACATGTGTGACGCATCGCCTGGCCAATTTCCTGAGCCGCTCCGGGGCCCTGAGCAGCAACTACACTCCCACTGACGTCGGGGCGAAGGCTTTCGGGAGGAAGCGGCGAGGGGCTCGCGCGTAGGAAGCTCCATCGACTCCCCCAGGTAGAACATCGAAAATAGGAGCAGGAACAGGCCATTCAGCCCCTTGAACCTGCCCCACCATTCAACTAGATCACGGTGGATCTTATATCTCATTTTCCCGCACTATACCTTTATATCTTTGATATCTAAGAATCTATCGCTCTCTACCGTGTCCATACTCACTGACTGAACCTCTATCTCTGCAGTGGAGAATTCCAAACACTTATCACCAGCCTCTGAGATAATATTGCCACCAAGGAGGGGAGTGGGACACTGGTACCTCACTCAAGCCGCCATTCTCCCTGTGTGAGGTTAGGCAGTGAGGATCTTTCAAGTCACGGTTTGCACTGTGTGTACAAAAGCTCTGGGTAGAAGGGGGAGCAAGCGTACCCTCAGTCACTCCCATCCTGAGGGCCACACTCGCGTGTGGCTGCATCAAGCTCCAAGTACACACTCGATACACGCTGAGGTTCTGGGTGGCACGGCGGCCCAGTGGTTAGCACTGCTGCCTCACAGCTCCGGGGACCCGGGTTCGATTCCCGACTGGGGTCACTGTCTGTGTGGAACCTGCATGTTCTCCCCGTGTCTGCATGGGTTTCCTCCGGGTGCTCCGGTTTTCTCCCACAGTTCAAAGATGTGTAGTTTAGGTGGATTGACCATGCTAAATTGCCCCTTAGTGTCCAAAGATGTGCAGATTAGGTGGATTGGCCATGCTAAATTGCCCCTTAGTGACCAAAGATGTGCAGGTTAGGGGAATTGGCCATGCTAAATTGCCCCTTAGTGACCAAAGATGTG
Organism: Mustelus asterias; assembly: GCF_964213995.1. NCBI lineage: Eukaryota > Metazoa > Chordata > Chondrichthyes > Carcharhiniformes > Triakidae > Mustelus > Mustelus asterias. Next base: position 8,106 of record NW_027592216.1, read on the forward strand.
TAGGTTAGGTGGATTGGCCATGCTAAATTGCCCCCTTAGTGTCCAAAGATGTGTAGGTTAGGTGGATTGGCCATGCTAAATTGCCCCTTAGTGTCCAAAGATGTGCAGGTTAGGGGAATTGGCCATGCTAAATTGCCCCTTAGTGACCAAAGATGTGCAGGTTAGGGGAATTGGCCATGCTAAATTGCCCCTTAGTGACCAAAGATGTGTGGGTTAGGTGGATTGGCCATGCTAAATTGCCCCTCAGTGTCCAAAGATGTGTAGGTTAGGTGGATTGGCCATGCTAAATTGCCCCTTAGTGCCAGGGGTACTAGCTAGGGTAAATGCACGGGGATGTGGGGATAGGGCCTGGGTGGGATTGTGGCCGGTGTAGACTCGATGGGCCGAATGGCCTCCTTCTGCACTGTAGGGATTCTATGATTCTGCCCGTCCCCGGTGTGGCGCAGAATGGGTGTGGGCGTGTTGCCGTGGAACACTCCGAGTAGTTAGACCGTTCCGTACCACCTGCCCCGTGTGGAACAGTAGAATAACACCGTTAACCACAGGTCCATCAGGCAGTGGTCCACTCGTCATGTCCTCAGCGCCCTGGGGGAAGTGGGGCTGCTGGATCCTATCGAATGGTTCCCTCAGCAGAACGTCAGGGCCATCTGGCAGAACGCTTCATCACCAATACTTTCAAACAAGCACCAAGCCCTGGCTCGGCTGGTCATCATGATGTGGAGATGCCGACGTTGGACTGGGGTGGGCACAGTAAGAAGTCTCACAACACCAGGTTAAAATCCAACAGGTTTATTTGGTAGCACGAGCTTTTAGAGCGCTGCTCCTCCACTCACCTGATGAAGGGGCAGCGCTCCGAAAGCTCGTGCTACCAAATAAACCTGTTGGACTTTAACCTGGTGTTGTGAGACTTCTTACTTGGTGGTGAATAGCGCCCTCCCCATCAGATCCTTCATGTACTCCCAAAGTCATGTAACTATGACTGTAACACTACATTCTGCACTCTCTCCTTTCCTTCTCTATGAACGGTATGCATTGTCTGTATAGCGCGCAAGAAACAATACTTTTCAACGTATACTAATACATGTGTTAATAATAAATCAAATCAAAGTGGTCCAAAGATACTAGTCCTTGCTTATTCCTCCTCACTAATACAGCCACTCTCCTGAGCATCCGCTCGGACAACCTGCAACAAAGCACGGCACAGAAATAGGCCATTCAGCCCAACTGGCCCGTGCTAGCATTTATGTCTCCTACCACGCTGCTAAACCCAACCCCATTGATACATCCATCTATTCCTGTCTCCCTCATCCATCTCCCCCCTAAATTCATCAGAGCTGAATTCTTCCAACGTTTCCTTTTAACCCAGGAATAATTCGACGAGCAGGTATCCAATAAACAGCATGACACGAGGAGTTGGAGTTTGGTGGGGCCACAGCTGGAGCACTGGGTGCAGTTCTGGTCGCCACATTATAGGAAGTCTCAGTGCCACTGCATGTTCCCCTTGAAGTGGATTCTGGAGCGGGGGTGGAGGGGGTGGGGGGGTGGGTGCGTGAGGGGGGGATGAGACGGGCGCACACCTCCTCTGCCCAAGACCGTAAGAACATACAACAGGTCGTGAATGTAGCCCAATGCATCACGCAAACCAGCCTCCCGTCCATTGACTCTGTCTACACTTCCCGCTGCCTCGGCAAAGCAGCCAGCATAATTACGGACCCCACGCACCCCGGACATTCTCTCTTCCACCTTCTTCCGTCAGGAAAAAGATGCAAAAGTCTGAGGTCACGCGCCAACCGACTCAAGAACAGCTTCTTCCCTGCTGCTGTCAGACTTTTGAATGGACCTACCTCGCATTAAGTTGATCTTTCTCTACACCCTAGCTATGACTGTAACACTACATTCTGCACTCTCTCGTTTCCTTCTCTATGAACGGTATGCTTTGTCTGTATAGCGTGCAAGAAACAATACTTTTCACTGTATGTTAATACATGTCACAATAATAAATCAAATCAAATCAAGGAACGTGCCTTTGCAAAGCAGGTCTGGAGAGAGATGAGGTACTTTTTGTCGAGGTTCATTCCTCTGTGATGCAGGACTCTGTGTCTACGGGCTGTTCCCAGGGACGGGGACTCTGTGTCTATGGGCTGTTCCCAGGGACGGGGACTCTGTGTCTATGGGCTGTTCCCAGGGACGGGGACTCTGTGTCTATGGGCTGTTCCCAGGGACGGGGACTCTGTGTCTACAGGCTGTTCCCAGGGACGGGGACTCTGTGTCTACAGGCTGTTCCCAGGGACGGGGACTCTGTGTCTATGGGCTGTTCCCAGGGACGGGGACTCTGTGTTCTACAGGCTGTTCCCAGGGACGGGGACTCTGTGTCTATGGGCTGTTCCCAGGGACGGGGACTCTGTGTCTATGGGCTGTTCCCAGGGATGGGGACTCTGTGCTCTACGGGCTGTTCCCAGGGACGGGGACTCTGTGTCTATGGGCTGTTCCCAGGGACGGGGACTCTGTGTCTACGGGCTGTTCCCAGGGACGGGGGACTCTGTGCTCTACGGACTGTTCCCAGGGACGGGGACTCTGTGTCTATGGGCTGTTCCCAGGGACGGGGACTCTGTGTCTACGGGCTGTTTCCAGGGACGGGGACTCTGTGTCTATGGGCTGTTCCCAGGGACGGGGACTCTGTGTCTATGGGCTGTTCCCAGGGACGGGGACTCTGTGTTCTATGGGCTGTTCCCAGGGACGGGGACTCTGTGTTCTATGGGCTGTTCCCAGGGACGGGGACTCTGTGTTCTAGAACAAAGAACAAAGAACAATACAGCACAGGAACAGGCCCTTCGGCCCTCCAAGCCCGCGCCGCTCCCTGGTCCAAACTAGACCATTCTTTAGTATCCCTCCATTCCCACTCCGTTCATATGGCTGTCTAGATAAGTCTTAAACGTTCCCAGTGTGTCCGCCTCCACCACCTTGCCTGGCAGCGCATTCCAGGCCCCCACCACCCTCTGTGTAAAATATGTCCTTCTGATATCTGTGTTAAACCTCCCCCCCTTCACCTTGAACCTATGACCCCTCGTGAACATCACCACCGACCTGGGGAAAAGCTTCTCACCGTTCACCCTATCTATGCCTTTCATAATTTTATACACCTCTATTAAGTCTCCCCTCATCCTCCGTCTTTCCAGGGAGAACAACCCCAGTTTACCCAATCTCTCCTCATAACTAAGCCCCTCCATACCAGGCAACATCCTGGTAAACCTCCTCTGTACTCTCTCCAAAGCCTCCACGTCCTTCTGGTAGTGTGGCGATCAGAACTGGACGCAGTATTCCAAATGCAGCCGAACCAACGTTCTATACATCTGCAACATCAGACCCCAGCTTTTATACTCTATGCCCCGTCCTATAAAGGCTAGCATGCCATATGCCTTCTTCACCACCTTCTCCACCTGTGAGGTCACCTTCAAGGATCTGTGGACTTGCACACCCAGGTCCCTCTGCGTATCTACACCCTTTATGGTTCTGCCATTTATCGTATAGCTCCTCCCTACATTATTTCTACCAAAATGCATCACTTCGCATTTATCAGGATTGAACTCCATCTGCCATTTCTTTGCCCAAATTTCCAGCCTATCTATATCCTTCTGTAGCTTCTGACAATGCTCCTCACTATCTGCAAGTCCTGCCAATTTTGTGTCGTCCGCAAACTTACTGATCACCCCAGTTACACCTTCTTCCAGATCATTTATATAAATCACAAACAGCAGAGGTCCCAATACAGAGCCCTGCGGAACACCACTAGTCACAGGCCTCCAGTCGGAAAAAGACCCTTCCACTGCCACCCTCTGTCTTCTGTGACCAAGCCAGTTCTCCACCCATCTAGCCACCTCCCCCTTTATCCCCTGAGATCCAACCTTTTTCACCAGCCTACCATGAGGGACTTTGTCAAACGCTTTACTAAAGTCCATATAGACGACATCCACGGCCCTTCCCTCGTCAACCATTCTGATCACTTCTTCAAAAAACTCCACCAGGTTAGTGAGGCATGACCTCCCTCTCACAAAACCATGCTGACTATCGTTAATGAGTTTATTCCTTTCTAAATGCGCATACATCCTATCTTCTACGGGCTGTTCCCAGGGACGGGGACTCTGTGTCTGCGGGCTGTTCCCGGGGACAAGACAAATATCAACTGTTGCTAGAGGATCATCAACTCGGTGAAAGAGGCTCTGCCCGAAACTTGTTGATCTTCCAGTACAAAGTGTTGGCCCCAACCGAGGTTGCAGACTGACGCATTCCAAAGCCCAGGACTACGCGCTGAGGGACGCACTCAACCTTGGAGCAGTCGCCACCAAGGCCCAAGGGGAAAAGGCCACCATGCAAAGCCTTTCAGCCAATGTACATCGAGGGGCTCGAGACCGGGTAAAACCCCTCGGATTGTCAGCTTGTTATTGGGTGTATACAGCAAGTGGGACGTTATTGAGGTAGTTGCTCTAGGGAAGAAAGTTAACCTTCTTTGCACTTTCTGTATGTCCAATATGAAATGTTTTGAACTGGATTTTTAGACGTTTTATGAAGTATATTTTGGGGAGAAAAATGAAGATTAATGCCATTTCAATACAGACCCAGGAATGGTAACATCCAGATTAGAATAGCTGGGCTGTAATGTCTTAGATTAATAGAATTATAGAATCCCTACAGTGCAGAAGGAGGCCATTTGGCCCATCGCGTCTGCGCCGACTCTCCGATAGTGTATCTTATCCAGATCCTAACCCCTTAACCCCATGTATTTACTCTGCTAATCCCCCTAATCTACACATTTTGGGATACCAAGGGGTAATTTAGCATGGCCAATCCACCTAACCTGCACATCTTTGGACACTCAGGGGCAATTTAGCATGGCCAGTCCACCTAACCTGCACATCTTTGGACACTAAGGTGCAATTTAGCATGGCCAATCCACATAACATGCGCATCTTTTGGACTGTGGGAGGAAACCGGAGCATCCGGAGGTAACCCTCACAGACACGGGGAGAACGTGCAAACTCCGCAGTCACCTGAGGCTGGAATCGAACCCGGATCCTTGGTGATGAGACAGCAGTGCTAACCACTGTGCTGCACCCAGTGTCAGGGGAGGTGACGGCCTAGTGGTATTATCACTAGACTATTAATCCAGAAATTCAGCTCATGTTCTTGGGGACCTGGGTTCGAATCCCGCCACAGCAGATGGTGGAATTTGAATTCCATAAAATATTTGGAATTAAGAATCTACTGATGACCGTGAAACCATTGTCGATTGTTGGAAAAACCCATCTGGTTCACTAATGTCCCTTTCGGGAAGGAAATCTGCAGTCCTTTACCCGGTCTGGCCTACATGTGACTCCAGAGCCACAGCAATGTGGTTGACTCTCAACTGCCCTCTGAACAAGGGCAACTAGGGATGGGCAATAAATACTGGCCAGCCAGCGACACCCATGGCCCACGAATGAATAAAAAACACTGTAACATCTGGATTTAGCTAACTAGTTTTTAACATCTGCATTGACACATGTGAACTGGCAATTGATGACATGAAAAAGTCTGGTTTATGGAATGGGCTTCCTGCAATGTCACGTGTCCTTGCTGTAAGACTGTCACTGTCACCGTTTATAGATAACAGCAACCTTGTTCTAAAGCCGTCACCTCCTTCGATGACCAGCAACCAACAATAATCAGCAAAAAACAACAACATCTCAGCATGTGAGTCCTGACTGATCCAATCGAGAAGTTGTATACGATAGTGACTTTTAAGGGGCATCTTGACAAATAGAATCATAGAGGTTTACAGCATGGAAACAGGCCCTTCGGCCCGACTTGTCCATGCCGCCCGTTTTTTTAAACCCCTAAGCGAATCCCAATTGCCCGCATTTGGCCCATATCCCTCTATATAATCTTACCCATGTAACTGTCTATAGAAGTCATGATGTGGAGATGCCGGCGTTGGACTGGGATTCGACGTTCGGCGTTCAACTTACCTGACGAAGGAGCAGCGCTCCGAAAGCTAGTGGCTTTTGCTACCAAATAAACCTGTTGGACCTTAGCCTGGTGTTGTTAAACTTCTTACACTGATTACAGAGTCATAGATAAATACATGAATAGGATGGGAATAGAGGGATATGGTCCCCGGAAGGGTAGGGGGTTTTAGTGCAGTTGGGCAGCATGGTCGGTGCAGGCTTGGAGGGCCGAAGGGCCTGTTCCTGTGCTGGAATTTTCTCAGTTCTCTGTTCTTTATATTTGTACCGAATCACAGCAGGAGGACCCATCGTGTCTGCACTGAGGTCAACCTAGGGGTCAAAGCACTGGCAACATCATTGTCCCATTCACTGGGCGGCACAGTGGTTAGCACTACTGCTTCACAGCACCAGGGACCTGGGTTCGATTCCCTGCTTGGGTCACTGTCTGTGCGGAGTCTGCACGTTCTCCCCGTGTCTGCGTGGGTTTCCTCCGGGTGCTCCGGTTTCCTCCCACAGTCCGAAAGACGTGCTGGTTAGGGTGCATTGGCCGTGCTGAATTCGCCCTCAGTGTACCCGAACAGGCGCCGGAGTGTGGTGACTAGGGGATTTTCACAGTAACTTCATTGCAGTGTTAATGTAAGCCGACTTGTGACACTAATAAATAAATAAATAACCTGGCCTTTCTCCTGTTCAGCTCCACTGGAATCCACTCTCCAACTGGATGATATCTGGAACCAACTCAACTCTTTTGAAAACATGCAACCCACCCCATCTTCCCTCGTTGCGCTGTTCCTGAGTTTCTCCCTCGTGACCAGGAGACCAGAGGACGCTGGATGGAACCCTCGTATGGAGCACATTGTTACCCACCCCCTCACTCTCTGTATAAGATTCTCAGTTAGAACGCTCTCTCTCTCTTACATAGAATTATAGAATGATAGAATCCCTACAGTGCAGAAGGAGGCCATTCAGCCCATCGATTCTGCACCGACACTCTGTGTCGACCACACATCTGACCTATTCCGAAACCCCATGCATTTCCCATGGCCAACCCCCTAACCTGCACATCTTGGGACACCAAGGGGCAATTTAGCATGGCCAATCCACCTAACCTGCACATCTTTGGACACTAAGGGGCAATTTAGCATGGCAAATCCACCAAACCTGCACATCTTTGGAGACTAAGGGGCAATTTAGCATGGCCAATCCACCTAACCTGCACATCTTTGGAGACTAAGGGGCAATTTACCATGGCCAATCCACCCAACGCACACATTTTTGGACACTAAGGGACAATTTATCGTGGTCAATCCACCTAACCTGCACATCTTTGGGGTGTGGGAGGAAACCGGAGCACCTGGTGGAAACCCACGCAGACACGGGGAGAACGTGCAAACTCCACACAGACAGTGACCCAAGCCGGGAATCAAACCCGGTTCCCTGGCGCTGTGAGGCAGCAGTGCTAACCACTGTGCCACCCGTGCCACCTCGCCCTCCCTCGATATGAGACTTGTAGTTATAACATTCTCCTCATCATACAGGCCACCCTCAGTACGAGAGCCGCAGATGGTCACTCTCTGTGTTACCTTCCAGCTTCAGTCTGAGGCTTTAAGCCATTTGAACCCATCCTGGGAGCTGGCAAGGTCTGTTCTTATTGCCCACTCCTCGTTACCCTGAGAAGATGGTAATGTCCTTTCTTCTTGACCAACTCGGGGTGGGGGGGAGGCTTTATTAATCTTGGTAGGTTTCTGGAAGGAATGTTTGGAAAGTTTCCACCTCCCCCCATACCCCGCCCCCCCCCGAGCCATGGCTGTGTGTTGCTGTTGCTGTTGTATCGGAGATGGTGTGTTAACGTGCTTAAGTAACTCACTGATATGTGTTCCGTGTGAAGAGTAAAGCAATGAAGAGACATTAATAAATATTTTCAATGGTCACAGTGCCTCCCCTCGGTTGGCTATTGAACCTCTTACACTCAGCCAGGCCGGGAATAGATGAGACAGGTACTATGGCGCCTTTTACAAAGTTAGCCACACAAGCTAACAAAGTATTCGGAAGCGAGTTCGCAAGGATTGGTGCGGCAACCCTCATTTACTGAGGAGCTGCCACAGAGAGGGAAACAGGCAACCGTGGCCTTCCCAAACTCCCACCACCCTTTTCTGCCGCAGTGTAAATCGTTGTGAGAGATTGACATTTAGTATTAGACCAAAGAACAAAGAAAATTACAGCACAGGAACAGACCCTTTGGCCCTCCAAGCCTGCACCGACCATGCTGCCCATCTGAACTAAGACCCCCAACCCTTCCAGGGACCATAACCCTCTATTCCCATCCTATTCATGTATTTATCCAGACGCCCCTTAGAAGCCACTATCATATCTGCTTCCACTACCTCCCCCAGCAGCAAGTTCCAGGCACCCACCACCCTCTGTATATAAAATTTGCCTTTACATCTCCTTTAAACCTTGCCCCTCGCACCTTAAATCTATATCCCCATAGTAATTGACTCTTCCACCCTGGGAAAAAGCTTCTGACTATCCACTCTGTCCATGCCCCTCATAATCTTGTAGACTTCTATCAGGTCTCCCCTCAACCTCCGTCGCTCCAGTGAGAACAAACCAAGTTTCTCCAACTCTCCTCACACAAACTAGCCTCCCATCCATTGACTCTGTCTACACTTCCCGCTGCCTCGGCAAAGCAGCCAGAATAATTAAGGACCCCACGCACCCCGGACATTCTCTCTTCCACCTTCTTCCGTCGGGAAAATGATACAAAAGTCTGAGGTCATCTACCAACCGACTCAAGAATAGCTTCTTCCCTGCTGCTGTCAGACGTTTGAATGGACCTACCTTACACTCAGTTGATCTTTCTCTACACCCTTGCTATGACTGTGACACTACATTCTGCACTCTCTCCTTTCCTTCTCTAGGAGCAGTATGCTTTGTATAGCACGCAAGAAAAAATACTTTTCACTGTTGAATAACATGTGACAATAATAAATCAAATCAAATCATACAAATCAGCCAATGCCCTCCAGACCAAGAAGAAATGCTGAGACAACATATCTCTCTTTGCAGCGATACTCACGTTCTGTTCTCCCAATTAGATCCACAGGACCATAGAAAAATTACGGAGGCCATTCAGCTCATCTTGTCCAAACCAACTCGAAACTCCCTCTTTCTAATCCCACCTTCCTGCTCCCGGCTCATGGCACTGTAGCCCTATAACTGAAAATTATAAATTAAATGTGTTTGAGGAGAGTCTTCCTTGTTGGGCGACACGGTAGCACAGTGGTTAGCACTGCTGCTTCATAGCTCCAGGGTCCCGGGTTCGATTCCCGGCTCGGGTCACTGTCTGTGTGGAGTTTGCACATTCTCCTCGTGTCTGCGTGGGTTTCCTCCGGGTGCTCCGGTTTCCTCCCACAGTCCAAAGATGTGCGGGTTAGGTTGATTGGCCAGGTTAAAAATTGCCCCTTAGTGTCCTGAGATGCGTAGGTTAGAGGGATTAGTGGGTAAATATGTGGGGGTAGGGTCTGGGTGGGATTGTGGTTGGTGCAGACTCGATGGGCCGAATGGCCTCCTTCTGCACTGTAGGGATTCTATGATGATTTCTAAGATAGGTAGAATTAGCTCGAGATTTTGGAGGCGTCACCCATGCTTTATAACTCACTGTCCTCGAGTCCAAGCGTGTGTCTCTTTTGTCCGTCGCGGTATCGCCTCACTCCCAACAGCAACTGAAAATAGTCCTCCTAAAACACCACCGGGAATGACCCGCTGTCTCTATCCTCCATCCCCCCCACGCAGACACGAGGAGAATGTGCAAACTCCACACAGACAGTGACCCGAGCCGGGAATCGAACCCGGGTCCCTGGAGCTGTGAAGCAGCAGTGCTAACCCACTGTGCTACTGCGCCGCGGTGAGATCAAATTGAGGGATACAAGATGATAAAAGGTATGGATAAAGTAGACGTGGAGCGGATGCTTCCTCTTGTGGGGCATTCGAGGCCGAGAGGTCATTGTCTTAGGATAAGGGGCAGCAAATTTAAAACAGAGTTGAGGAGAAACTACTTCTCCCAAAGGGTTGTGAATCTGTGGAATTCGCTGCCCCAAATTGTGGTGGATGCTGGGACAGAGTAAATTTAAGGAGGAGTTAGACAGATTTTTAATTGGTAATGGGGTGAAGGGTTATGGGGAGAAGGCAGGAAAATGGGGATGAGGAGCATATCAGCCATGATCGAATGGCGGAGCAGACTCGATGGGCTGAATGGCCTAATTCTACTCCTATATCTTATGAACTTATGACCCTTGAGCACAGCCGCTTATTGGGGCATCTAACTGAGTTGTTTAAAATAATTGAAGGAGGGCTCTGAGGGGGAGACATTATTTCCTCCTGTGGGAAGTATCCAGACCCAGGAGGTATAACCTTAAAATTATAATGTGGAGATGCCGGTGTTGGACTGGGGTGGGCACAGTAAGAAGTCTCACAACACCAGGTTAAAGTCCAACAGGTTTATTTGGTATCACGAGCTTTCGGAGCACTGCTCCTTCATCAGGTGAATGGAGAGTTGGGTTCACAAACAAGGCATATATAGACACAAACTCAACTGCAAGATAATGGTTGGAATGCGAGTCTTTACAGGTAATCAAGTCTTTCTCCACTCACATTGTCTGTACCTGTAAAGACTTGATTACCTGAAAAGACTCGCATTCCAACCTAAAATTATTGAATCAGTCGTTCAATGGTGACAGCACAGAAGGAAGCCATTCGGCCCCTCGTGTTCATGCTGGCTCTCTGTAAGAGCTAGCTCCCCCTCCCTACCCTGCCTTTCCTCATAGCTTATTTCCCCTTCAAGTGACATGCATGCCACACAAATGCCAGGCAATGACCATCTCCAACAAGGGAGAATCTAACCATCGCCCCTTGGTAATCAACAACCTGGGGGTCCCCATTGACCAAAAACGGAACTGGATCCAGCCATACAAATACTGTGGCTACAGGAGCCAGTTAGAGGCTGGAAATTATCTCCTGACTCCCCCAGAGCCTGTCCACCATCTACAAGGCACAAGTCAGGAGTGTGATGGAATACTCCCCACTTGCCTGGATGGGTGCGGCTCCAACAACACTCAAGAAGCTCGACACCATCCAGGACAAAGCAGCCCCGCTTGATTGGCACCCCATCCACAAACATCCACTCCCTCCACACTGAGGCACAGTGGCAGCAGTGTGTACCATCTACAAGATGCACCGCAGCAACTCACCAAGGCTCCTTCGACAGCCTTGGTGTCGAAGTTTTCTTCCAAGCCACTCACCATCCTGACTTGGAACTTTTAAAAAATTCATTCGTGGGACATGGGCGTCGCTGGCTGGGCCAGCATTTATTGCCCATCCCTAGTTGCCCGAGGGCAGTTGAGAGTCAACCACATTGCTGTGGCTCTGGATCACATGTAGGCCAGACCGGGTAAGGACGGCAGATTTCCTTCCCTGTAAGATATTAGTGAACCAGATGGGTTTTTCCAAAAATCGACAATGGTTTCATGGTCATCAGTAGATTCTTAATTCCAGATTTTTATTTGTTGAATTCAAACTCCACCAACTGCCGTGGTGGGATTCGAACCCGGGTCCCCAGAACATTAGCTGAGTTTCTGGATTAATAGTCTAGCGATAATACCACGAGGCCATCGCCTCCCCTGCTCATTCACCATTCCGTCACTGTCGCTGGGTCAAAATCCTGGAACTCCTTCCCTAACAGCACTATGGGTGTACCAACACCATGGGGATTACAGCGGTTCAAGAAGGAAGCTCACCACCATCTTCTCAAGGGGCAATTAGGGATGGACAATAAATACTGGCCTTGAATGAGTATAAAAGAGATAATTTTGTCAAATTCATTGTTGAAAAACATGACTGAATCTCCACCACACTCTCAGACAGTACATTCCAGATCCTAACCACTCACTGTGTGAATCTGTCTCCACCATACTCTCAGACAGTACATTCCAGATCCTAACCACTCACTGTGTGAATCTGTCTCCGCCACACTCTCAGACAGTGCATTCCAGATCCTAACCACTCACTGTGTGAATCTGTCTCCACCACACTCTCAGACAGTACATTCCAGATCCTAACCACTCGCTGTGTGAATCTGTCTCCACCACACTCTCAGACAGTACATTCCAGATCCTAACCACTCACTGTGTGAATCTGTCTCCACCACACTCTCAGGCAGTACATTCCAGATCCTAACCACTCACTGTGTGAATCTGTCTCCACCACACTCTCAGACAGTACATTCCAGATCCTAACCACTCACTGTGTGAATCTGTCTCCACCACACTCTCAGGCAGTACATTCCAGATCCTAACCACTCACTGTGTGAATCTGTCTCCACCACACTCTCAGACAGTACATTCCAGATCCTAACCACTCACTGTGTGAATCTGTCTCCACCACACTCTCAGGCAGTACATTCCAGATCCTAACCACTCGCTGTGTGAATCTGTCTCCACCACACTCTCAGGCAGTACATTCCAGATCCTAACCACTCACTGTGTGAATCTGTCTCCACCACACTCTCAGGCAGTACATTCCAGATCCTAACCACTCACTGTGTGAATCTGTCTCCACCACACTCTCAGACAGTACATTCCAGATCCTAACCACTCACTGTGTGAATCTGTCTCCACCACACTCTCAGGCAGTACATTCCAGATCCTAACCACTCACTGTGTGAATCTGTCTCCGCCACACTCTCAGACAGTGCATTCCAGATCCTAACCACTCGCTGTGTGAATCTGTCTCCACCACACTCTCAGACAGTACATTCCAGATCCTAACCACCCGCTGTGTGAATCTGTCTCCACCACACTCTCAGACAGTACATTCCAGATCCTAACCACTCGCTGTGTGAATCTGTCTCCGCCACACTCTCAGGCAGTACATTCCAGATCCTAACCACTCACTGTGTGAATCTGTCTCCACCACACTCTCAGGCAGTACATTCCAGATCCTAACCACTCACTGTGTGAATCTGTCTCCACCACACTCTCAGGCAGTACATTCCAGATCCTAACCACTCACTGTGTGAATCTGTCTCCACCACACTCTCAGGCAGTACATTCCAGATCCTAACCACTCACTGTGTGAATCTGTCTCCGCCACACTCTCAGACAGTGCATTCCAGATCCTAACCACTCGCTGTGTGAATCTGTCTCCGCCACACTCTCAGGCAGTACATTCCAGATCCTAACCACTCGCTGTGTGAATCTGTCTCCACCACACTCTCAGACAGTACATTCCAGATCCTAACCACTCACTGTGTGAATCTGTCTCCACCACACTCTCAGACAGTACATTCCAGATCCTAACCACTCGCTGTGTGAATCTGTCTCCGCCACACTCTCAGACAGTGCATTCCAGATCCTAACCACTCGCTGTGTGAATCTGTCTCCACCACACTTTCAGGCAGTACATTCCAGATCCTAACCACTCGCTGTGTGAATCTGTCTCCACCACACTCTCAGACAGTACATTCCAGATCCTAACCACTCACTGTGTGAATCTGTCTCCACCACACTTTCAGGCAGTACATTCCAGATCCTAACCACTCGCTGTGTGAATCTGTCTCCACCACACTCTCAGACAGTACATTCCAGATCCTAACCACTCGCTGTGTGAATCTGTCTCCACCACACTCTCAGACAGTACATTCCAGATCCTAACCACTCACTGTGTGAATCTGTCTCCACCACACTCTCAGACAGTACATTCCAGATCCTAACCACTCACTGTGTGAATCTGTCTCTGCCACACTCTCAGACAGTGCATTCCAGATCCTAACCACTCACTGTGTGAATCTGTCTCTGCCACACTCTCAGACAGTACATTCCAGATCCTAACCACTCACTGTGTGAATCTGTCTCCACCACACTCTCAGACAGTACATTCCAGATCCTAACCACTCGCTGTGTGAATCTGTCTCCACCACACTCTCAGACAGTACATTCCAGATCCTAACCACTCGCTGTGTGAATCTGTCTCCGCCACACTCTCAGGCAGTACATTCCAGATCCTAACCACTCGCTGTGTGAATCTGTCTCCACCACACTCTCAGACAGTACATTCCAGATCCTAACCACTCACTGTGTGAATCTGTCTCTGCCACACTCTCAGACAGTACATTCCAGATCCTAACCACTCACTGTGTCAATCTGTCTCCACCACACTCTCAGACAGTGCATTCCAGATCCTAACTACTCGCTACATAAGTATGTTTTTCCTCATTTTGTCTTTGGGTCCTCTGCCAATCATCTTAAATTGGCTTCCTATATTCCTTATACTCTGGGCATGGGTTCTGGATCCAGGTATATGCATTTCGCATCTCCAGTAGACAGCAGTCTTACTCTGACACTTGCTCTAAACTAGTTCATTAATCAGGTTTCAGAGAAGTGTCGTCATTCCTGGGTATAGTGTGTACCATCCTCACAAGACACATAACTGCTTGATGTCACTGATACATAATCAGCAACAGCATATTAACCCATTACACTAACACCTGCCCCCAAGTATTCCATCAACTCCTTAATGACAATAAGAAACTATAATTTAAACTGTTTACATTCAATTTCTGTAACTTCCTTTTACTGCTACAGACTCTATCCAATTCATAACCCCTTCTTAAAATCATAGAACAGAATCATAGAATCCGTACAGTGCAGAAGGAGGCCATTTGGCCCATCGAGCTGACAACAACCCGGGCGGCACGATGGCACAGTGGTTAGCACTACTGCCTCACATGCCAGCAACCTGGGTTCAATTCCCGGCTTGGGTCACTGTCTGTGTGGAGTTTGCACGTTCTCCCCGTGTCTGCGTGAGGTTTCCTCCGGGTGCTCCGGTTTCCTCCCACACTCCAAAGATGTGCAGGTTAGGTAGATTGGTCATGCTAAATTGCCCCTTAGTGTCCAAAGATGTGTAGGTTGGGTGGATTGGCCATGGTAAATTGCCCCTTAGTGTCCAAAGATGTGTAGGTTGGGTGGATTGGCCATGGTAAATTGCCCCTTAGTGTCCAAAGATGTGTAGGTTGGGTGGATTGGCCATGCTAAATTGCCCCTTAGTGTCCAAAGATGTGTAGGTTGGGTGGATTGGCCATGGTAAATGTGAGGTGTTGCGAGGATAGGGCTGTGAGGGGTGAGGTGCTCTTTTGGTGTCAGTGCAGACTCGATTAGCCGAATAGCCTGCTTCGGCCAGTGGGATTCTATGGTTCAAGATTCCTCTTGGGACTGAACGAGAGTTTTATAAAGTTTCCTCATTACCTCCTTTAAATTTAATTTTAATTGGAGCTAAACTATTCACTATTCAGGGGTGATGTCAGAGAGCACTCCAGCATCATCTAACCACAGACCTCTGAGCAATATACCAGCAGTCCAATCACTGAGACTAATCAGACATCAGGGGTTCCCTCCTAAAGTTCACATTGTTACACCTATTGCGCCTGTAACATCTACAGTCCGACTGCCGAGAGGACATTCCCTAGCTTAATACAGAATTAATCAGAGATCTCTATAGAGGGAGCTTTACTCTGTATCTAACCCCGTGCTGTACCTGTCCTGGGAGTGTTTGATGGGGACAGTGTAGAGGGAGCTTTACTCTGTATCTAACCCCGTGCTGTACCTGTCCTGGGAGTGTTTGATGTGGGACAGTGTAGAGGGAGCTTTACTCTGTATCTAACCCCGTGCTGTACCTGTCCTGGGAGTGTTTGATGGGGACAGTGTAGAGGGAGCTTTACTCTGTATCTAACCCCGTGCTGTACCTGTCCTGGGAGTGTTTGATGGGGACAGTGTCGAGGGAGCTTTACTCTGTATCTAACCCCGTGCTGTACCTGTCCTGGGAGTGTTTGATGGGGACAGTGTCGAGGGAGCTTTACTCTGTATCTAACCCCGTGCTGTACCTGTCCTGGGAGTGTTTGATGGGGGACAGTGTCGAGGGAGCTTTACTCTGTATCTAACCCCGTGCTGTACCTGTCCTGGGAGTGTTTGATGGGGGACAGTGTAGAGAGAGCTTTACTCTGTATCTAACCCCGTGCTGTACCTGTCCTGGGAGTGTTTGATGGGGGACAGTGTAGAGGGAGCTTTACTCTGTATCTAACCCCGTGCTGTACCTGTCCTGGGAGAGTTTGATGTGGATGGGAGGGACACAGAGATGGAAAACATTCTATTCTAAGCACTGAGATCTCTCACCTTTGCTGGGTACAAAATTTGCGGAAAATAAGATGAGCTCTGAGCGATGGAATATTCCTAATTTCGCTCATCAGTGGAACCTCCTGGAGTGGTTTGGACCTGTTGGTGAGGCGTCAGACAGCTGACACGACAACTGTGAGAGCAGCTTACAAAATCTTTGAATGAGGCCATGAATAGAGTGTTTGGAGATCTGTCAGCCATTGCCCAGTCACTGAATGAGAACAACAAAGACTCATTGCTTGGTCAATATTTTTGGTTTCCTCTTTAAATAGCTGCTGATTTGAGTGAGTGAGTGAAGGGCTCAGTCTCAAAACCTTCGATGTACCTACAGCCTCGACAGCTTAGAGCAACGTGGAAAAGAAAAACCTACACGTATTTTTGGAATTGTATAGGTGCTTTTCAAAATATGGATTTCTATATATTTTTTCTCAGGATGTTTTGATTAGAACAAAGAACAAAGAAAATTACAGCGCAGGCAACAGGCCCCTCGGCCCCTCCAAGCCTGCACCGACCATGCTGCCCGTCTGAACTAAAACCCCCTACCCTTCCGGGGACCGTATTTCCCTATTCACATCCTATGCACAGCTTTAGGGCGGCACGGTGACACAGTGGTTAGTGCTGCTGCCTCACAGCGCCAGGGACCTGGGTTCGATTCCCGGCCTTGGGTCACTGTCTGTGCGGGGTCTGCACGTTCTCCCCGTGTCTGCATGGGTTTCCTCCGGGTGCTCCGGTTTCCTCCCACATTCTGAAAGACGTGCTTGTTGGGTGCCAGAGTGTGGCGACTAGGGGATTTTCACAGTAACTTCATTGCAGTGTTAATGTAAGCCTTATTTGTGACTAATAAATAAACTTTACTTTATTCATGGATTAGTCAAGGCGCCCCTTAAAAGTCACTACCATATCCGCTTCCACTGCCTCCCCCGGCAGCGAATTCCAGGCACCCATTACCCTCTGTGTAAAAAATCTGCCTCGTACATCTCCTTTAAACCTTGCTCCTCGCACCTTAAACCTGTGTCCCCCTATTAATAGACTCTTCCACCCTGGGAAAAAGCTTCTGACTATCCACTCTGTCCATGTATCAGGACGCAGTGAAAAGTATGGTTTCTTGCGCGCGATTCAGACAAAGCATACCGTTCATAGAGTACAGGGGGGAGAAGGAAAGGAGAGGGTGCAGAATGTAGTGTTACAGTCATAGCTAGGGTATAGAGAAAGATCGACTTAATGCGAGGTAGGTCCATTCAAAAGTCTGACAGCAGCAGGGAAGAAGCTGTTCTTGAGTCGGTCGGTGCGTGACCTCAGACTCTTGTATCATTTTCCTGACGGAAGAAGGTGGAAGAGAGAATGTCCGGGATGCCTGGGGTCCTTGATTATGCTGGCTGCTTTTCCGAGGCAGTGGGAAGTGTAGACAGAGTCAATGGATGGGAGGCTGGTTTGCATGATGGACTGGGCTACATTCACGTGACTGTAGTTTCTTGCGGTCTTGGGCAGAGCAGGATCCCATACCAAGCTGTGATACATCCGGAAAGGATGCTTTCCACAGTGGCATCTGTAAAAGTTGGTGAGAGTCGTAGCGGACATGCCGAATTTCCTTAGCCTTAGCTTTCTTAACTATAGCGTCGGCATGGGGGGACCAGGACAGGTTGTTGGTGATCTGGACACCAACTAGAAATTGAAGCTCTCGACCCTTTCCACTTCATCCCCGTTGATGTAGACAGGGGCATGTTCTCCACTATGCTTCCTGCAGTCGATGGCAATCTCCTTCATTTTGCTGACATTGAGGGAGAGATTATTTGTGTCTCAATAATTTATTTAAATAATGTACTTTTTTGGAACCGAATCGGTGCTTTTCAATACATCAGAACATCCCAAAGCACTTTACAGCTGGAAAAGTATCTGACCCCATGCTGCACCTGTTTGGAATGTCTGTCCATTCTTGCAAGGTAAGAAATACAGCAGTAAAATCTCACACAGCAAGATCCCACAAACAGCGATGGAATAATGGCCAGGTGGTCTAGTTTAGTGATGTTGGCTAAAGGATAGGTTTTGGTCCCTGGGCATCGAGGGGAACTAGCCTGTCGTTTTTTAAATCCAAGACAGTGGCTGTGGGATCTTTAATATCCAGTTTAAGTGGCCTAAGCTTCTGTGAGGTACAGCATC
Organism: Mustelus asterias; assembly: GCF_964213995.1. Classification (NCBI taxonomy): domain Eukaryota; kingdom Metazoa; phylum Chordata; class Chondrichthyes; order Carcharhiniformes; family Triakidae; genus Mustelus; species Mustelus asterias. The sequence goes on from NW_027592216.1 coordinate 26,467, forward strand.
TCACCCAGTACTGACTTGGTTGGGGGCTACATCGCCAGAGGGGATTTAAACCCATGACTGTTCACCCCAGTGCCAAGGCTGTCAATCATGAGGTCCAGGAAGAGATGCTATGCAGATTCGAATGGTTAAGTACGCTGGCACAGTGGTTAGCACTGCTGCCTCACAGCGCCAGGGACCTGTGTTCAATTCCGGCCTCGGGTCACTGTCTGTGCGGAGTCTGCACATTCTCCCCGTGTCTGCGTGGGTTTCCTCCGGGTGCTCCAGTTTCCTCCCACACTCCAAAGATGTTTGGGTTAGGTTGATTGGTTATGCTAAATTGCCCCTTGGTGTCCAAAGATGTGCGGGTTGGGTGGATTGGCTATGCTAAGTTGCCCCTTAGTGTCCCAATATGTGCAGGTTAGGTGGATTGACCATGCTAAATTGCCCCTGAGTGTCAAGGAGATTAGGAGGGTAAATATGTGAGGTCATGGGGTTACGGCCTGGGTGGGATTGTTGTCTGTACAGGCTTGATGGGCCGAATGGCCTCCTTCTGCACTGTAGGGATTCTATGCTTCCCTGTCACTGAGGTTAAAGTGATGGGCCCCCGGTTGCTGGGATTATCTTTACGTCCCTTTTTTGTGAAACAAATTTTGAGCTAAGGTTTCGGATCTGTTGAAACAAAAACAAGATAAAATAAAAACGCAATAAAGAACACGTAGCGGACATCAGCTGGAGAGATGTTTGCTAATGGCATGATCAGCATGTGACATGTTCCTGTCCGCCTTCCTGTGGAACTTTCCGGCAGTGATTAAGGTGCGACTGGTGACTGATGGCTGACAGTAGTTAAACATTAATCCACACTCCCGTCCCCCGGCTCACACATCTCTCCTCTCCCTCACTACAGGCTCTTTTATCAATGGGGTTAAAATTAGCCAGTCACACTCGCTCTGTCTGTATTTATGGGCAGGCGATGGCCTGGTGGTATTATCGCTGGACTTTTAATCCAGAAACTCAGCTAATGTTCTGGGGACCCGGGTTCGAATCCCACCATGGCAGAGGGTGGGATTTCGAATTCAATTTTTAAAAATCTGGAATTAAGAATCTACTGATGACCATGAAACCGTGGGCCACACGGTGGCACAGTGGTTAGCACTGCTGCCTCACAGCGCCAGGGACCTGGGTTCGATTCCCGGGTTGGGTCACTGTCTGTGTGGAGTTTGCACGTTCTCCCCGTGTCTGCGTGGGTTTCCTCCGGGTGCTCCGGTTTCCTCCCACAGTCCAAAGACATGCTGGTTAGGGTGCATCGGCCATGCTAAATTCTCCCTCAGTGTACCCGAACAGGCGCCGGAGTGTGGCGACTAGGGAATTTTCACAGTAACTTCATTGCAGTGTTAATGTAAGCCTGCTTGTGACACTAATAAATAAACTTAAAAAAAATAACATTGTCGGTTGTTGTAAAAACCCATCACTAATGCCCCTTTAGGGAAGGAAATCTGCCGTCCTTACCCGGTCTGGCCTACTTGTGACTCCAGAGACACAGCAATGTGGTTGACTCTCAACTGCCCTCGGGCAACTAGGGATGGGCAATAAATGCTGGCCCAGCCTGCGACGCCCATGTCCCACGAATGAATAAAAAAACTCATATTTGAATATAGGAATAGGGATGTTTTGCTGCAATCGTTTAGGGCATTGGTGAGGCCACACCTGGAGTATTGTGTGCAGTTTTGGTGTCCTTATCTGAGGAAAGATGTTCTTGCTGTAGAGAGAGTACAGCAAAGGCTGATTCCTGGGATGGCAGGTCTGTCATATGAGGAGAGACTAAGTGGGTTAGGATTATATTCACTGGAGTTTAGAAGAGCGAGAGGGGATCTCATAGAAACTTATAAAGTTCTAACAGATTTCGACAGGGTGGATTCAGAAAGAATGTTCCCGATGGTGGGGGGAGTCCAGAACTAGGGGTCATAGTTTGAGGATAAGGGGTAAACCTTTTAGGACTGAAGTGAGGAGAATTTTCTTCACCCAGAGGGTGGTGAATGTGTGGAATTCACTCCCACAGAAAGTAGTTAAGGCCAAAACGTTGTGTGATTTCAAGGAATTAGATATAGCTCTTGGGGCTAAAGGGATCGAGGGATATGGGGGGAAGGGGGGGATCAGGATATTGAATTTGATGATCAGCCATGATCATAATGAATGGTGGAGCAGACTGGAAGGGCCGAATGGCCTCCTCCTGCTTCTAGTTTCTATGTTTCTCTATTTGTCCATCCTGGCTCTGTCTGGAGGTTTTGGGTTTAAGTCTTCCTTCTCCAAGAGTGCTTGCGAAGGAAATCCATAGCAGCATTGAGGGAGCGATGGAAGTTCTTCTACGGAAGTTCTTCTACTCTTCGATGAGATGTCTGCCTCAGGTGCATATAAAGATCCCACAGGAACGGTTCAGACAGGGGAGTTCTTTCTGCTGTCCTGGGGCCAGAATTTACTCCCAACCAAATACCTTAAAAATAAGACACTGCTCATTATCACCTTCCTGCTTCTGGGATCTCACTGTGCAGGAACTGATAAGTTCATAAGATATAGGAGCAGAATTAGGCCATTCGGCCCTTCACCCCATTCCCAATTAAAAATCTGTCTAACTCCTCCTTAAATTTACTCACTGTCCCAGCATCCACCGCACTTTGGGGCAGCGAATTCCACAGATTCACATGGGAATGGGTTGAAGGGTTATGGAGGGAAGGCAGGAAAATGGGGATGAGGAGCGTATCAGCCATGATTGAATGGCGGAGCGGACTCGATGGGCCGAAAGGCCGAATTCTGCTCCTATATCTTATGAACTTATGACCCTTGAGCACAGCCACTTAGTGGGGCATCTAACTGAGCTGTTTAAAATAATTGAAGGAGGGCTCTGAGGGGGAGATATTATTTCTTCCTGTGAGAAGCATCCAGACCCAGGAGGTATAACATTATAATTTTAATGTGGAGATGCCGGCGTTAGACTGGGGTGAACACAGTAAGAAGTCTCACAACACCAGGTTAAAGTCCAACAGGTTTATTTGGTAGCACAAGCCACTCGCTTTCGGAGCGCTGCTCCTTCGTCAGGTGGAGTGGGAGTTCTGTTCACAAACAGGGCATATAAAGACACAAACTCAATTTACAAAATAATGGTTGGAATGCGAGTCTTTACAAGTAATCAAGTCTTAAAGGTACAGACAATGTGAGTGGAGAGAGGGTTAAGCACAGGTTAAAGAGATGTGTATTGTCTCCAGACAGGACAGTTAGTGAGATTTTGCAAGTCCAGGCAAGTCGTGGAGGTTACAGATAGTGTGACATGAACCCAAGATCCCGGTTGAGGCCGTCCTCATGTGTGCGGAACTTGGCTATCAGTTTCTGCTCAGCGACTCTGCGCTGTCGTGTGTCGTGAAGGCCGCCTTGGAGAACGCTTACCCGAAGATCAGAGGCCGAATGCCCGTGACCGCTGAAGTGCTCCCCAACAGGAAGAGAACAGTCTTGCCTGGTGATTGTCGAGCGGTGTTCATTCATCCGTTGTCATAGCGTCTGCATGGTCTCCCCAACGTACCATGCCTCGGGACATCCTTTCCTGCAGCGTATCAGGTAGACAACGTTGGCCGAGTTGCAAGAGTAGGTACCGTGTACCTGGTGGATGGTGTTCTCACGTGAGATGATGGCATCCGTGTCGATGATCCGGCACGTCTTGCAGAGGTTGCTGTGGCAGGGTTGTGTGGTGTCGTGGTCACTGTTCTCCTGAAGGCTGGGTAGTTTGCTGCGGACAATGGTCTGTTTGAGGTTGTGCGGTTGTTTGAAGGCAAGAAGTGTGGGTGTGGGGATGGCCTTGACGAGATGTTCGTCTTCATCAATGACATGTTGAAGGCTCCGGAGGAGATGCCGTAGCTTCTCCGCTCCGGGGAAGTACTGGACGACGAAGGGTACTCTGTCCACTGTGTCCCGTGTTTGTCTTCCGAGGAGGTTTTTCGCTGTGACGCGTCGGAACTGTCGATCGATGAGTCGACTTCTGAATGGACTCACCTCGCATTAAGTTGATCTTTCTCTACACCCTAGCTATGACTGTAACACTATATTCTGCACTCTCTCGTTTCCTTCTCTATGAACGGTATGCTTTGTCTGTATAGCGCGCAAGAAACAATAGCTTTCACTGTATGCTAATACATGTGACAATAATAAATCAAATCAATGTCTTAATAGGATTGCAGTTTTTTAAATCCAAACGCAAAAAGATGATTTGGAAAGTATCTCTTTTTAAAAATAAAAGTAAATCTTCATTGTAACATCACACACTTCAAAAAAGAGCTATGTTAGTTTGTTAACAGCTTTGGGATATCCTGAGGTTTACAGTTTATTTATTAGTGTCACAAGTAGGTTTACATTAACACTGCAATGAAGCTACTGTGAAAATCCCCTAATTGCCACACTCCGGCGCCTGTTCGGGTACACTGAGGGAGAATTTAGCACGGCCGATGCACCCTAACCAGCACGTCTTTCCAGACTGTGGGAGGAAACCGGAGAACCCGGAGGAAACCCACGCAGACACGGGGAGAACATGCAAACTCCACACAGACAGTGACCCAAGCCAGGAATCGAATCCAGGTCCCTGGCGCTGTGAGGCAGCAGTGTTAACTCACCGTGCCATCATGAAGAAAGGTGCTATAAAAATGCAACTTATTTCCTTTTAGGCATCTCTGCCTCTTTCTTTCTCTGACTCACTCCCCAACATTGCAGCGTCTCAGTAAGGGATTCGATAACTCAATCACCGGGGCAGGGTCCAGGTGAATGCAGTCACGTCCTGGCTTGCTTGTCCCTTTGCTTGGGGCAGCCTGCCCTCTGCTGGTGAGGAGAGTACTGCATCTATCGCCTTGTTCCAATCCACATATTGGCACCATCCACTGACCCTCGCAATCTCATCAGCAGCCTATTGTGCACTTTACCAAAGGGGGAATTATTCAACACAAGTCTCCCGGGAGAAAACCCCCAGAACAGTTTCCAAACTTCAACCTCTGCAGTCAGCTTTCCAATGAGTTTTTCCGACAATGGTTTCATGGTCATCAGTAGATTCTTAATTCCTGATTTTTTTTTGTTGAATTCAAATTCCACCATCTGCCGTGGCGGGATTCGAACCCGGGTCCCTAGAACATTAGTTGATTTTTTGGATTAATAGTCAAGCGATAATACTACACAGGCATCACCTCCCCATGTCCAGTATTATTTTAAAATTTGATTTGATTTGATTTATTATTGTCACATGTATTAACATACAGTGAAAAGTATTGTTTCTTGCGCGCTATACAAAGCATACCGTTCATAGAGAAGGAAACAAGAGAGTGCAGAATGTAGTGTTACAGTCATAGCTAGGGTGTAGAGAAAGATCAGCTTAATCCGAGGTAGGTCCATTCAGAAGTCTGACGGCAGCAGGGAAGATGCTGTTCTTGAGTTGGTCGGTACGTGACCTCAGACTTTTGTATCTTTTTCTCGAAGGAAGAAGATGGAAGAATGTCCGGGGTGCGTGGGGTCCTTAATTATGCTGGCTGCATTGCCAAGGCAGCGGGAAGTGTAGACAGAGTCAATGGATGGGAGGCTGGTTTGTGTGATGGATTGGGCTAATTTCACGACCTTTTGTAGTTTCTTGCGGTCTTGGGCAGAGCAGGAGCCATACCAAGCTGTGATACAACCAGAAAGAATGTTTTCTATGGTGCATCTGTAAAAGTTGGTGAGAGTTGTAGCTGACATGCCAAATTTCCTTAATCTTCTGAGAAAGTAGAGGCGTTGGTGGGGCTTTCTTAACTATAGTGTCGGCATGGGGGGGACCAGGACAGGTTGTTGGTGACCTGGACACCTAAACACTTGAAGCTCTCGACCGTTTCTGCTTCGTCCCCATTGATGTAGACAGAGGCATGTTCTCCTTTACGCTTCCTGAAGTCGATGACAATCTCCTGGTCATCAGTAGATGTTCACCACATGATTCTCTGTTCCTGTTGCATTCTTTACCCAAAGACCAAAAGACCACCGAGGATTGAGATGGTTAAAGAAGTTAAGAGGGGTGGATATGAAGAAGCTATTTCCTCTGGCAAGGACAGTCAACAGCACAGTTAGAATCGGGCTCCTCAGAGGCGGAGGTATTGTGGCACAGTGCGTTAAGTTTCCTGGTCTCTGAGCCAAAAACTCCGGGTACGAGTCCGACTCCAGGTTCTGAGCAACCTGCAAAATCCTTCCAAACACGGCAATGGCGAGCGGGAGAGTCCTGGAGTGAGCCTCGCTTGATATGGAGTGCTGCCCCTCAAGCTATAAGCCCCCAGCAACAGAATAAGCATCCTGTTCCAGGAAAACGTTTGAACCCAGGTCCCCAGAACGTTAGCTGAGTTTCTGGATTAATAATCCACCGATAATACCACTAGGCCATCCCCTCCCCGATTGGTGGAATTTAAATTAGTGAAATTGAAACCTGGTCGCAGTAACTGAAGCTATCATCGATTGTCCGAAAAACCCGTCTGGTTCATTAATGCTCCTTCAGGGAAGGAAATCTACCATCCTTACCTGGTCTGGCCTACATGTGACTCCAGAGCCATAGCAATCTTCAATAGCAATTAGGGATAGTTAACACACGGTGGCACAGTGGGTTAGCACTGCTGCCTCACAGCGCCAGGGACCCGGGTTCGATTCCGGCCTCGGGTGACTGCGTGTGTGGAGTTTGCACATTCTCCCCGCGTCTGCGTGAGTTTCCTCTGGGTGCTCCGGTTTCCTCCCACAGTCCAAAAATGTGCGGCTTAGGTGGATTGGCCATGCTAAATTAGACCATAAGACATAGGAGCAGAATTAGGCCACTCGGCCCATCGAGTCTGCTCCGCCATTCAATCATGGCTGATATTTTTCTCATCCCCATTCTCCTGCCTTTCCCCCATAACCCCTGATCCCCTTATTAATCAAGAACCTATCTATCTCTGTCTTAAAGACACTCAGTGACCCGGCCTCCACAGCCTTCTGCAGCAAAGAGTTCCACAGATTCACCACCCTCTGGCTGAAGAAATTCCTCTCATCTCTGTTTTAATGGATTGTCCCTTTAGCCTGAGATTGTGCCCTCTGCTTCTAGTTTTAGTCCAAATCGAAATTGCCCCTTAGTGTCAGGGGGATTAGCTCGGGTAAATGCATGGGGTTATGGGGATAGGGCCTGGGTGGTATTGTGGTCGGTGGGGACTCGATGGGCTGATTGGCCTCCTTCTGAGGCCAATGATCTCCAAGGGCACTTAGGTACGGGTAAGAAAGGCTGGCCTTGCCAGTTCTGCCCACACCCCATGAACAAATAGACAAAAAGGTTTCAAATCATTTCAGTGACTGCTGGGTGGTGTAACTACTCACGGATCCTTTTTCCTTTAGGCACTGTTACACGAGACATTAACTCATATATACATTTCTGCTTCTTGAGGTAATTCCCCCCAGTGTTGACCAAATATGGGTTTCTGGTGCTGAGGGAGACGCTTCCTTATCTTGTGGAGCTCTTGGCAAAGATATACCAGTGATTGCTCAAGCTCTGACTGAAGGAGCAGCGGAAAACTTGCTTCCCCAATGTCACCAGTGCTGTGGAAGATATGAGGCAGAGAGTCAGGCCATTCAGCCCAACCAGTTCATGGTTTATGCTCCACTCAATCCTCCTCCCTTTGTTGCTCATCACAACTCTCTATTCCCTTGTCCTCCACTTGCCGCTCTAACTTCCTCTTAGACGTATCCAGATGATTCATTTCAAACACTCCCTGTGGTAACAGGTTCCACATTCTCACCACGCTCTGAGCGAGGACATTTCTCCTGAATTCCTGCGTGGATTTCTTGGGGACTGTCTCATACCGACGGTCTCTGGCGTTACTCTGCCCCACCAGAGGAAACATCTTCATAGAACCCCTACAGTGCAGGAGAAGGCCATTCAGCCCGTCAAGTCCATACCGGCTCTCCCAAAGAGCATCTTAACTAGGCCTACCCCCCCTGCCCTATCCCCGTAGGCCCACATATTTACCCCACTAATCTCCCTAACCTGCACATCCTGGGACAATAAGGACCAATTTAGCACGGCCAATCCACCTAACCTGCACATCTTTGGTCACTAAGGTGCAATTTAGCATGGCCAATCCACCTAACCTACACATCTTTGGTCACTAAGGTGCAATTTAGCATGGCCAATCCATCTAACCTGCACATCTTTGGACACTAAGGTGCAATTTAGCATGGCCAATCCACCTAACCTGCACATCTTTGGACACTAAGGTGCAATTTAGCATGGCCAATCCACCTAACCTACACATCTTTGGTCACTAAGGTGCAATTTAGCATGGCCAATCCACCTAACCTACACATCTTTGGTCACTAAGGTGCAATTTAGCATGGCCAATCCACCTAACCTACACATCTTTGGTCACTAAGGGGCAATTTAGCATGGCCAATCCACCTAACCTGCACATCTTTGGACACTAAGGGGCAATTTAGCATGGCCAATACACCTAACCTGCATATCTTTGGACTGTGGGAGGAATTCTCTGCCCATTGAAGTGGTGGAGGCTTCCTCGTTGAATATGTTTAAATCACGGGTAGATAGTTTTCTGATCGATAAGGGAATTAGGGGTTATGGGGAGCAGGCGGGTAAGTGGAACTGATTCGCTTCAGATCAGCCATGATCTTGTTGAATGGCGGGGCAGGCTCGAAGGGCCAGATGGCCTACTCCTGCTCCTATTTCTTATGTTCTTATGTTCTAAACCGGAGCACCCGGAGGAAACCCACGCAGACACAGGAAGAACGTGCGAACTCCACACAGTGACCCGAGCCAGGAATTGAACCCGGGTCCCTGAATTTGAAACTATAATTTGTTGTGTATTTCTGAATCCTGCGCTCTGTCCAGTTACCGACTGTGCCTTCCCCGGGTCTGAGCTCTGTCGCTCAATTGAAACAGCTGTTTCGAAAAACTCCTGGACTTGGATATCAAAGCCCGCAATATTGTCCAAATCGAAATAGTGGTGGCGTACTAATCCACCTTGCGGAGTGCCCACTGAGATAACAGTAACAATGGACTCCCAAGAGTTGCCCATGCCAGGAGCAGATGGAACTGCTTCTTATAGAATCCCAACAGTAAAGGCGGCTTCATCAATCACAATCCCACCCAGACCCTATCCCCGTAACCCCACGTATTTACCCCACTAATCCCTTGAACCTACGCATCTCAGGACACTAAGGAGCAACTTGGCACAGCCAATCAACCTAAGCCACACATCTTCGGAGTGTGGGAGGAAACTGGAGCACCTGGAGGAGACCCACGCAGACATGGGGAGAACGTGCAGACTCTGCACAGACAGTGACCCAAGCCGGGAATCGAACCCGGGTCCCTGGCGCTGTGAGGCAGCAGTGCTAACCACTGTGCCACCGTGCCGGCCGTAATGACCACAATTCAAGTGATCTAAATGCTTCCTACATGTGAGGGTTCCCATCTCTACCACTCTATCAGGCAGCGAGTTTCAGATTCCCACCACGCTCTAGGTAAAAATGTTTATCCTCAAATCCCCTCTAGATCTCCTGCCCCTGACAGTAAATCTATGGCCCCCCAGGTTACTGACCTCTCTACCAAGGAGAAGGTTTCTTCCTATCTACCCGCTGTGCCAGTTCTCTCCAGTGTCTGTGGGCGAAAACGTTTTTTCTCAAATCCCCTCTAAATTTCCTGCCCCTCACCTCAAATCTGTGCTCCCTGGATATTGACCCCTCCACTAAGGGGAAATATTTCTCCCCATCTACCCAATCCATGTCCCTCAATTTTATACACCTCAATCAGGTTCCCCTCTCAGCCTTCTCTGCTCCAAGGAAAACAACCCAATCCGAACCAGCCTCTCTTCAGAGCTGAAACACTCCATCCCAGGCAACATCCCGGTGAATCTCCTCTGCACCCTCTCTACTGCGGTCACATCCTTCCTACAGTGCGGCGACCAGAACGACACAGCTTACTTAAAAAAAAGAAAAGTTTAACTTTAATCTCTCTTTGGGATACGGCACGGCGGCAGAGAGGTTAGCACTGCTGGCTCACAGCGCCAGGGACCCGGGTTCGATTCCAGCCTCGGGTCACTGTCTGTGTGGAGTCTGCACGTTCTCCCCGTGTCTGCGTGGGTTTCCTCCAGGTGTTCCGGTTTCCTCCCACAGTCCAAAAGGTGTGCGGGTTAGGTGGATTGGACGTGCTAAATTGTCCCTTAGGGGTGAATTTTACCATCCCACCTGCCATGGGAATCGGAGTGGGTGATGGGTGGACTGTTGAAACGCGGGATTTTTCGGTTTCGGGGCGAGCAAAGCTGGAAAATCCTGCCCCTAGTGTCCAAATATGTGCAAGTTAGGGGAATTAGTGGGGTAAACTGGAACGACGGAGGTTGAGGGGGAGACCTGATAGAAGTCTACAAGATTATGAGAGGCACGGACAGAGTGGATAGTCAGAAGCTTTATCCTAGCGTGGAAGAGTCAATTACTAAGGGGCACAGGTTTAAGGTGCGAGGGACAAGGTTTAAAGGAGATGTACGAGGCAAGTTTTTTACACAGAGGGCGGTGGGTGCCTGGAACTCGCTGCCGGGGGAGGTAGTGGAAGCAGATACGGTAGTGAGTTTTTAAGGGGCGTCTGGACAAATACGTGAATAGGATGGGAATAGAGGGATATGGTGCCCGGAAGGGTAGGGGGTTTTAGTTCAGATGGGGCAGCATGGTCGGTGCAGGCTTGGAGGGTCGAAGGGCCTGTTCCTGTGCTGTAATTTTCTTTGTCCTAAATAGGAGAGGTTACGGGGATAAGGCCTGGATGAGATACTTTGACAGAGGGTCGGTGAAGACTCGATGGGCCGAATGGCCTCCTTCTGCACTGTAGGATTGCCTGATTAATCATTCCCACAACGGTTACATAAAAACAAGCAGATTAAAAGTTTATTAAAAATGTACTTTTAATTATTTTGAACGAACATTTACAGTGAGGGGACTACACCCCAGCCAGTAAACACACTGTACCTCTAACTGTACATTTAAAAGCCAATATCTAACAATAAGGGCAAATGATTAAAATTATTCAGGGTGGATAGCAGTGAACAAACACCATGAACAGCCAGTGGGGAGGGGGGCTGCAAACGTTGCCATAGAAATAGAGAGTGGGGCCACACATGGAGAGAAAGCTACCACCCTACTGTGGAGAAGGTGGCAGTAGGTCGGGGTGGGGAGGGGAGGGTCGTGACTCCATTACAGAAAACTGGTGCACCCCCTGGAAACACAGGGCCGCGGCACTTTCCTCACAGCGCACGGGCAGCCCCGAATCCAACCCAAAGCTCCTCTACGCAGTTTATAGTTGGGAGGCCAGGCCGCTTTGCACGTCCAGCTTTGGCACGCACCGCACCCTTCCGAATGGTGACCAAAAAAAACAAAAGGAACCGTCGCAAGTCTTCCCGGAGGAAGGATTCCTGGTCTCGGAAAACCGGGAGGGGATGAATCCGCAAACCCATCTTCCGTTGGGAGATGCATCCCTCAACTTGGGAGATTCCCAAATTTCGGAGCTTCTGTTTAAAAAAAAAAATCCCCTACCTCGGGGCCTTTGATGGTCTGCGGGGGAGGGGGCAGCCATTGGCGGGAACCGCTAGCCAAATTTCCCCTGCGACTGTTCAACCACTGAGGGCATCACGATGTCTGGGGACTGGGAGAGGAATGTTGTTCTTCTCCCAGCTGGGGGCCATTTTTGGTCTTGCAGAAGTCAGCGAGGGGCATGTTCCACCCTTTCTATAAGTCAAGCAATGGGGGGTGACCATCCTCATGGCGTTGCTGGTTGGCGTCTGAAGCGATTGTTGGGAATCAGAGCCTTCCCACCTACGCCCGTGACGTCCAATCCAAACTACGCACCCTTTTAACCAAGTACCATTAAAAAGAAACATCTTGCGCACAAGAATAAGGAGAAGCGTGCTTTACACGCGCACATTTACTTAAATATTTCTCACTGCTCCGCAACAAGCCCTCACACCAATTCCTTGCCAACAAATGCATCGAAAGGTTAAAGTTCACGCGTGTACGCCATGTAACCAACCATTGATATCCCATTTGGTTTCCGAATTAGCGATCAATTCGCCACGCGTGTGGTTAACAGGTTAGACGACACTGGCCAGCGCCACAGAAGACAGAGTTTTGGCAATCCGAGTTTAACACAAGCGCATCGCGCTGAAGCTCAGTCAACCTTAAGATGTTGTTACAAAGATAGTCTCGGAATGTCTGGAATTTGCACTGGGAAACTCCCACCCCCACCTCCTCGCGCGACGGGTTATGTGGATTTTGTAGACTCTGTTGGATTGTCACGAGGAGAATGGAAATTGCACAATAGTAATTTCAAGAGTTCAAACTAGCGCGACACCAGTGTTGGAGCGGAGGATGTTAGCATAGTGTAAACTGTCCTGGGGTGTCTGCGCAGGGAGGGGTGGGGAGGGTTTTAAGCATAGTTGCCCCCCCCCCCCCCGAATGGGGAGACGGAAAGAGGGTTGGGGTGGAGTGGACAAAGCACACAAAACCTCCAGGCCAGCGAACAAACAGGTGTCCAGTAAAGTACACCTGGGGTCAGGCAATAGACAACTGGCGCAGAGAGAAAAAAACCTCAATGGGTAAATCTCAGGAGAACACGGAGCCACTTTCTGGAATGCAGCAGTCTGACTTGCCCCAGTGGCACAGGAGGGGGCTAGTATAGCGAACGGCAGCAGCACTGGGGTGTATGGTGGGTGGGTGGGAGGGAGGGAGGAGTGGGTGAAAAGGGTGTTCCGTGGATTAACCAACTGGCAATGTCAGCACCGAGCAACAGCTGAACATGAAAAACTCATCCAGAAGACCAGGAGGAAATAGGCATTGGGTCAGAGGACTGGGATAGCTTAACCCCTAAAGTTAAAGTTTATTTATTAGTCACAAGTCGGCTTACATTAACACTGCAATGAAGTTACTGTGAAAATCCCCTAGTCGCCACACTCCGGCGCCTGTTCGGGTACACTGAGGGAGAATTTAGCACGGCCAACGTACCCTAATAAACACGTCTTTCAGACTATGGGAGGAAACCGGAGGAAACCTATGCAGACATGGGGAGAATGTGCAAACTCCATACAGACAGGGACCCAAGCTGGGAATCGAACCCGGGTCCCTGGCGCTGAGAGGCAGCAGTGCTAACCACCGTGCCACCCTATCCCACAGTGATAAGGCCACCCCTATCGACAAGTCTACTGCATACGGTCGCACACAGCACCAGGGGTACCGATCAGGAAACCCGTTCTCTATTCAGAGGTGCTGAGGCCAATTGTCACGCTCCTATCCCCACGGCCTTGGCCAAGGATCAACCTGGCACCGGGGAATCGTCAAACCAGGAACCAGCCTGGTGCTTGGAGAGTCTCCTTACAAAAGTGGCGGTGGCGGGGGAACGGGGTAATTTCAGACACTCAGGGCAAGCTTTTCCAAGAAAAACTCGGTGTGGGTTCCTCAGCCTGCCATTGGCCAGCAACGGGATCTTGGCATTGAATCTTGTCAATGGGGTTTCCGGTTGAGTGCACCCCTCACCGTCATGAACCCGGCGGTTGGGTGTGCCATCGGCAAGACCGGAAGATCCCACCAAGGTGGCCAGCCGGAAAGTTCTGGCCCCAGTCTCAGCATTAAACATTCTTAGCTTAAGGAGGACATGAGTTGAACACAGTAAAGCTTGCTCTACTCTGCTCCAATAACATCCTCAGTGTCCCAGTGTCACCTCCAAGTTGTTTCCTCCCCCCGCCCCCCACCAACCCCCTTGCAAGAGTTTCAATTTAGGGGACAATTTAGAAATTATTTGGCACTATTTGTTTTTATTCATTCATGGGACATGGGTGTCGCTGGTTGGGCCAGCATTTATTGCCCATCCCTAGTTGCCCCTGGAGGGCAATCGAGAGTCAACCACATTGCTGTGGCTCTGGAGTCACATGTAGGCCAGACCGGGTAAGGATGGCAGATTTCTTTCCCTAAAGGGACATTAGTGACCCAGATGGGATTTTCCGACAATGGTTTCATGGTCATTAGACTTTTATGGGTTTCCTCCGGGTGCCCCAGTTTCCTCCCACTCTCCAAAGAAGTGTGGGTTAGGTTGATTGGCCATGTTCAATTGCCCCTTAGTGTCAAGGGGTCTCGCTAGGGTAAATACATGGGATTATGGAGATAGGGTCGGAGTCGGTTTGTGGTCGGTGGAGACTCGATGGGCTGAATTCTGTGCTGTAGGATTCTGTGATGATTCTAATTCCAGATTTTTATTGAATTCAAATTTCACCATCCGCTGTGGTGGGATTCAAACCCGGTTCCCCAGAACAGTACCCTGGGTCTCTGGATTTACTTATTTGTGTCACAAGTAGGCTTCCATTAACACTGCAATTCAGTTATGGTGAAAATCCCCTAGTCGCCACACTCTGGCGCCGGTTCGGGTACACGGAGGGAGAATTTAGCACGGCCAATGCACCCTAACCAGCACGTCTTTCGGACTGTGGGAGGAAACCGGAGCACCCGAAGGAAACGCACACAGACACGGGGAGAACGTGCAAACTCCACACAGACAGTGACCCAAGCCTGGAATAGAACACAGATCCCTGGCACTGCGAGGCAGCAGCGCTAACCACTGTGCCACCTAGTCCAGTGACAATACCACTACATCACCACTTCCTGGGTGGGTCTCATCCACTGGGGACTCATCTTGAACCCGAACTGGCCAAGGGAATGGGGTGGGAGGCAGGTCCTTAGTCACCTGCTCGGCAACGCTCCGACTCCATCCCCAACTGACTGGACATGTCCATTCTGTACAATAACTGCGCGCACTCATGAAGCGAGGGGTTTGGACACTTCCTTCGACAAAGACAAAGTTAAAACAACGATTAAACCATGCACACCTGTAGTGTCAATAACAGTGGGACAAGGTTGACCTCAGCACATCCCCACCCTCAGTGCAAAAAACCACAACCCTCTCCTGCCTGGCGTCCATTTTCCAAAATGGCTTCCCCCGGGTCCCAGCATTACACCACAAAGGAAGATTGAATTTTCGAAGAGGCTATTTTTTTTATATATATATATCTATATAAAGACAACAAATCAACAGTTTAAAAAACAAGTCAGCTGCGCCTCCAGCAGCGAGGCCTTGGCCCCTTAGCTCCTCCAGGAGAGGACAAAGTCTTTAGTCATTCCGTGATGGTCACTAAATGCAAAAAGGAGGAAGTGAAGTCAGTTCATGCTGTGGAGGAAGACAGAGAGAGAGAGAGAGAGAACCAGATTCACCAGGGTCCGATTGGAGCAAAGTGAACTCGCTGCCAGAAACCAAGTAGGCCTCATACGAGGACACACGGACATCCACCAGACTCTCCTTTCGACGCCTTGAGTTGTGGACTGGGTGGACTCTCCAGCTCCTGAAATTTCCTGTGGGGAGGGGAGGAAGAAATTAAAAAAGGAATCATAGAATCCCTACAGTGCAGAAGGTGGCCATTCAGCCGATTGAGTCTGCACCAACCACAACCCTATTCCCGTAACCCCACATATTTACCCTGTTCATCCCCTAACATTAGGGTCAATTCAGCATGGCCAATCAACCCAACCCACACATTTTTGGAGTGTGGGAGGAAACCCACGCAGACACGGGGAGAACGTGCAGACTCCACACAGACAGTGACCCGAGCCGGGAATCGAACCCGGGTCCCTGGTGCTGTGAGGCAGCAGTGCTAACCACTGTGCCGCCGTGCTCGACCTTTTAAAAATTGTCCCATTTGGGGGAAACCAGGAGCGAGAGGGAGGAAGGGTTCGGGAAGTGAACACAACGGGGGGAATGGGGGGAGTGCCAGAGAGACAAGAGGGAGCATGGGAACGCGCGAGATATTAACCTGAAACTTCAGAGCCTGACCAGTCCGCATCTTCAGTACAAATCAGCAGAACCCAAGACTCCGCAAGTTGACGGAAAAATCGTCACAGATACACAAAACACTGAAAAAAGTGTTCGGAGATCTTCACACGCAAAGATTCCCTCGGCAATGCACTCACTGTTTATCCACATGACAGAGGTTCCCTTTCATTGGCCAATGGATGGGATGTTCTTGCGCTGAGGCAAATATGAAAATTGTTGGACCTTCAACCCAATTCACCTGCTCATCATCAAATCCCTCCCTGGGTCGCACACCTTCCGATGACTTTTAATCCCTTCACCCCAACAGCCTCGCAAGTTCTCTGCGTTTCTCCAATCCTGTCCTCTTGAGAATCCCCAATTTCATTTTTATTCTTGTGTGGGACATGGGCGTCGCTGGCTGGGCCAGCATTTATTGCTCATCCCTATTTACCCGAGGGCAGTTGAGAGTCAACCGCATTGCTGTGGCTCTGGAGTGTCATGTAGGCCAGACCGGGGTAAGGACAGCAGATTTCCTTCCCTAAAGGACACTAGTGAATCAAATAGGTTTTTCCAACAATTGTTTCATGGTCATCATGAGATTCTTAATTCCAGGTTTTGGGGGGGGGGGGCACAGTGGTTAGCACTGCTGCCTCTCAGTGCCGGGGTACCAGGTTCGATTCTCGGCTTGGGTCACTGTCTGTGTGGCGTCTGCACGTTCTCCCCGTGTCTGCGTGGGTTTCCTCCGGTTTCCTCCCCAGTCCGAGAAACGTGCTGGTTAGGCTGCATTGGCCGCACTAAATTCTCCCTCCGCGTACCCGAACAGGCGCCGGAGTGTGGCGACTCAGGGATTTCCACAATAACTCCATTGCAGTGTTAATGCAAGCCTACTTGTGACACTAATAAATAAATTAAATTAAAAAAATTATTCCACCATCTGCCGTGGCGGGATTCGAACTCGGGTCCCCCAGAACATTAGCTGAGTTTCTGGATTAATAGTCTAGCGGTAACACCACTAGGCCATCGCCTCCCCTATCAATTTTAAAATCGCTCTGCCATCTGTGGCTGCGTCTTCAGTTGCCTGAGGCCCCGCCAAGGTTCTGGAATTCCCTCTCCAAATCTCTCTGCTTCCTTCTCCCTCTCTGTAAAACCTCCACACACATGGCCAAGCTATTGGCCGTCTGTTCCAACATCCTCTTGGCGTCTAAAACTGGTTTGATGGCACTCATTGATGGCGGCACAGTGGCACAGTGATTAGCAGGGACCCGGATTCAATTCCGGCCTTGGGTCACAGTCTGTGTGGAGTTCTCCCCGTGTCTGCGTGGGTTTCCTCCGGGTGCTCCGGTTTCCTCCCACAGTCCGAAAGACGTGCTGGTTAGGTGCATTGGCCGTGCTAAATTCTCCCCCGGTGTACCCGAACAGGCATCGGAGTGTGGCAACTAGGGGATTTCCACAGTAACTTCATTGCCGTGTTAATGTAAGCCTATTTGTGACTCATAAATAAACTTTACTTTTTAATTGAGGTATCTTACCAAGTTAAAGCCACAGTAAGAAGTCTCACAACACCAGGGTAAAGTCCAACAGGTTTATCTGGAATCATGAGCTTTCAGAGCGCTGCCCCTTCACCAGGTGAGTGACTCACCTGATGAAGGAGCGAGACTCTGAAAGCTCGTGATTCCAAATAAACCTGTTGGACTTTAACCTGGTGTTGTGAGACTTCTTACTGTGCTTACCCCAGTCCAACGCCGGCATCTCCACATCAAGTTAAAGGCATTAAATGCAACTCGTTGTGGGAGGGCACGTGTTTAACCCAGTGGAACCGACTGCTAGTATAGCTGCTTTCCGAGAGAGCAGGTAAGGAACCTTACCGTATTGCTCGCACCAAGTTGTGAAAGGCATTGTCTACGTTTAGTCGGATTTTGGCGGAAGCTTCCAGATACGTCACCTTCAGCTGCCTCGCGAGATTCTCCGCTTCCTCTTTGGTCACCTGCAGTTTCGAGCACAGGACAGGTGGTTATTTATGGAATAGCAACCCACCCCCCACCAAGCCTGCTTCCCCCGTGACCCCCAACCCACCAAGCCTGCTTCCCCCGTGACCCCCAACCCAACCAAGCCTGCTTTCCCCCCCCGACCCCCAACCCACCAAGCCTGCTTCCCCCCCCGACCCCCAACCCAACCAAGCCTGCTTCCCCCAACCCCGTCTCTCCCTCACACAAACCTTGACCCCACGCGAGGCTCACCTGTCGCTGGTGTTCAAGGTCAGCCTTGTTCCCAATGAGGATCATGGGAAATTCATCTCGGTCTTTGACCCGGAGTATCTGACGGTGAAATTTGCTGATCTCGTCAAAACTGAAAAGAAACGTGTTTGTGTCTGAACCATTGATTTATTGTGACATGTATTAACATACAGTGAAAAGTATTGTTTCTTGCGCACTATACAAACCAAGCATACCGTTCATAGAGAAGGAAAGGACAGAGTGCAGAATGTAGTGTTACAGTCATAGCTAGGGTGTGGAGAAAGATCAACTTAATGCAAGGTAAGTCTATTCAAAAGTCTGACAGCAGCAGGGAAGAAGCTGTTCGAGTCGGTTGATACGCGACCTCAAGACTTTTGTATCTTTTTCCCGGCGGAAGAAGACGGGAGAGAGAATGTCCGGGGTGCGTGGGGTCCTTGATTATGTTGGCTGCTTTGTCGAGGCAGCGGGAAGTGTAGACAGAGTCAATGGATGGGAGGCTGGTTTGAGTGATGGATTGGGCTACATTCACAACCTTTTGTCGTTTCTTGCGGTCTTGGGCAGAGCAGGAGCCATACCAAGCTGTGATATAACCAGAAAGAATGCTTTCTATGGTGCATTTGTAAAAGTTGGTGAGAGTCGTAGCTGACATGCCAAATTTCCTTAGTCTTCTGAGAAAGTAGAGGCGTTGGTGGGGCTTTCTTAACTATAGTGTCGGCATGGGGGGGGACCAGGACAGGTTGTTGGTGATCTGGACACCTAAAAACTTGAAGCTCTCGACCCTTTCTACTTCATCCCCGTTGATGTAGACAGGGGCATGTTCTCCTTTATGCTTCCTGAAGTCGATGACAATCTCCTTTGTTTTGTTGACATTGAGGGAGAGATTATTGTTGCTGCACCAGTTCACCAGATTCTCTATCTCATTCCTGTACTCTGTCTAGTCATTGTTTGAGATCCGACCCACTACGGTGGTGTCATCAGCAAACTTGAAAATCGAATTGGAGGGGAATTTGGCCGCACAGTCAAAGGTGTTGGTAGCCAGATGTTCATCATCCACTCAGTCCGAGAGGCGGGAGACCTCTCTGGAGCTGCTGCAAGGTCTGGGTGGAGGAGGGAACCATGGGACGATGAGGATTGGCCTTGCAGGACGTATTGGTGGCCAAACTGCAAACCCAAGCCTTGGGGGAACGTTTAGACATCATTCCAGAGGAACAACTTTTCCCATTGGGGGAGGCGATGGCCTAGTGCTATTACCGCTAGACTATTAATCCCGAAACTCAGCTAATGTCCTGAGGACCCGGGTTCGAATTCCGCCACGGCAGATGGTGGAATTTGAATTCCATAAAAAATATCGAAGCTATGGCATGGAGACAGGCCCTTCAGCCCATACTGGTCCATGCCGACCAAAATGTCCATCTAAGCTAACCCCATTTGCCTGCATTTGGCCCACATCCCTCTAAACCTTTCCTATCCATGTATCTGTCCAAATGCCCTTTAATTGTTGTCAATGTCTCTGCCTCAACCACTTCCTCCGGCAGCTCATTCCACACACGCACCACCCTCTGTGTAAAAAAGTTGCTCCTCAGGTTCCCATTAATTCGTTCGCCTCTTAACTTAAACCTATGCCCCCTATGCGGCATGGTGGCACAGTGGTTAGCACTGCTGCCTCACAGCGCCAGGGACCCAGGTTCGATTCCCGGCTCGGGTCACTGTCTGTGCGGAGTCTGCCCGTGTCTGCGTGGGTTTCCTCCGGGTGCTCCGGTTTCCTCTCTCAGTCCAAAAAACGTGCTGGTTAGGGTACGTGGACCATGTTAAATTCTCCCTCAGTGTTACCCAAACAGGTGTGGCGACTAGGGGATTTTCACAGTAACTTCATTGCAGTGATAATCATAGAAATCATAGAAACCCTACAGTGCAGAAGGAGGCCATTCGGCCCATCGAGTTTGCACCGACCACAATCCCACCCAGGCCCTACCCCCACATATTTTACCCACTAATCCCTCTAACCTACGCATCCCAGGACTCTAAGGGGCAATTTTTTTTTAAAAACCTGGCCAATCAACCTAACCCGCACATCTTTGGACTGTGGGAGGAAACCGGAGCACCCGGAGGAAACCCACGCAGACACGAGGAGAATGTGCAAACTCCACACAGACAGTGACTCGAGCCGGGAATCGAACCCGGGACCCTGGAGCTGTGAAGCAACAGTGCTAACCACTGTGCTACCGTGCCGCCCTAATGTAAGCCGATTTGCGACAATAATAAATAATTTTACTTTATTAAACTTTTAGTTCTCAATTCACCAACCCTGGGCAAAAGACGGAGTGCATTTTGCCCCATCCATGCCTCTCATGATCTTATACATCTCTGTATATCTGGAATTAAGAATCTACTGATGACCATGAAACCATTGTCAGAAAAACCCATCTGGTTCACTAATGTCCTTTAGGGAAGGAAATCTGCCGTCCTTACCCGGTCTGCCCTACATGTGACTCCAGAGCCACAGCAATGTGGTTGACTCTCAACTGCCCTCCAAGGGCGACTAGGGATGGGCAATAAATGCTGGCCCAGCCAGCGACGCCCATGTCCCACAAATGAATAAAAATAAACTCTGCTGGTAAACGAGGGTTCAAATCTCTTTAGTTTTCTTTAAACATCAGCTGATTATTTGTTTTACCGCCAAGTTGGGTAGGGATGTCCAGATGATGAATCCTCTGCTCTTTGTGATTTTTATTAATGACTTAGAGGAGGGGGCTGAAGGGTGGATCAGTAAATTTGCTGATGACACCAAGATTGGTGGAGTAGTGGATGAGGTGGAGGGCTGTTGTAGGCTGCAAAGAGACATTGATAGGTTGCAAAGCTGGGCTGAAAAATGGCAAATGGAGTTTAACCCTGATAAATGTGAGGTGATTCATTTTGGTAGGACTAATTTAAATGTGGATTACAGGGTCAAAGGTAGGGTTCTGAAGACTGTGGAGGAACAGAGAGATCTTGGGGTCCATATCCACAGATCTCTAAAGGTTGCCACTCAAGTGGATAGAGCTGTGAAGAAGGCCTATAGTGTCTTAGCTTTTATTAACAGGGGGTTGGAGTTTAAGAGCCGTGGGGTTATGCTGCAACTGTACAGGACCTTGGTGAGACCACATTTGGAATATTGTGTGCAGTTCTGGTCACCTCACTATAAGAAGGATGTGGAAGCGCTGGAAAGAGTGCAGAGGAGATTTACCAGGATGCTGCCTGGTTTGGAGGGTAGGTCTTATGAGGAAAGGTTGAGGGAGCTAGGAATGTTCTCGCTGGAGTGGAGGAGGCTGAGGGGAGACTTAATAGAGGTTTATAAAATGATGAAGGGGATAGATAGAGTGAATGTTCAAAGACTATTTCCTCGGGTGGATGGAGCTATTACAAGGGGGCATAACTATAGGGTTCGTGGTGGGAGATATAGGAAGGATATCAGAGGTAGGTTCTTTACGCAGAGAGTGGTTGGGGTGTGGAATGGACTGCCTGCAGTGATAGTGGAGTCAGACACTTTAGGAACATTTAAGCGGTTATTGGATAGGCGCATGGAGCACACCAGGATGATAGGGAGTGGGATAGCTTGATCTTGGTTTCAGATAAAGCTCGGCACAACATCGTGGGCCGAAGGGCCTGTTCTGTGCTGTACTGTTCTATGTTCTATGTAACCCCTGGAGACTCCATCTAATCCTGTTGGGTTGACAACCTTAGTTTCGCCGCTGCCTTGTGTCTGTGGACACGATTGGACTTGTTGAGAAATCTCACTTCCATCCTGCCCGCTAATACGTCTGTCGGTGTTTGTACATGTCAGGCAGTTGGTTTCAGTGAGATACGGGAAGGTGAGCAGTGCCTTGTGGCTTAAAGAACCAACTTGTGAATCAGCACCTTCAGAAAGTGAGGGCAGTTGGTAGAATGTTTTTGTTTGTTCATTCGTGGGACATGGGCGTCGCTGGCTGGGCCAACATTTATTGCCCATCCCATTACCCGAGGGTAGTTGAGAGTCAACCACATTGCTGTGGCTCTGGAGTCACATGTAGGCCAGACCGGGTAAAGACGGCAGATTTCTTTCCCTAAAGGGCATCAGTGAACCAGATGGGTTTTTCCGGCAATGGTTTCATGGTCATCAGTAGATTCTTAATTCCAGATATTTTTATTGAATTCAAATTCCACCATCTGCCGTGGCGGGATTCGAACCCGGGTCCCCAGAACATTAGCTGAGTTTCTGGATTAATAGTCTGGCGATAATACCACTAGGCCATCGCCTCCCCAGTGAAGGGCAAAACAGTTTGACTGAAGTCAGTCAGTCGAATGATGCTTCTTCCCAGTTGGCAGGATGAGGTGGGGGGGGGGGGGAACCTGGCCAGAGTAGGGGGCTGTGATTGGATTTACACAATGAAACATCCGGGAATACGGTCAGAGTTGGGAACTCAATTCAAGTTTATTTAACAGGATCGAGGTACAGAAGGTGAGGCCATTATGTCTGTGCTGGCCCTTTGAAGGAGTGGCTGGGCTTAGCCCCACATCCGCAATCTTTGTTTAACCCGGCAGTTCCTCATCATAGAATCCCTACAGTGCAGAATTAGGCCATTTGGCCCATCGAGTCTGCACCGACCACAATTCCACCCAGGCCCTACCCCCATATCCCTACACATTTACCCGCTAATCCCTCTAACTTACGCATCTCAGGACACTAAGGGGCAATTTTAGCACAGCCAATCAACCTAACCCGCGCATCTTTGGACTGTGGGAGGAAACCGGAGCACCCGGAGGAAACCCACACAGACACATCCTTGGACAAAGTTTTAAAAATGGATGCAATGTGAGGGTCACCAGCAGGGCTAGCGTTTGTTGCCCATCCCTAATTGCTTCTGTACTGATGGCTTGTGAGGCCATAGCAACACGGCGACACAGTGGTCAGCACTGCTACCTCACAGCACTAGGGACCCAGGTTCGATTCCGGCCTCAGGTGACTGTGTGGAGTCTGTGCATTCTCCCAGTGTCTGCATGGGTTTCCTCCCACAGTCCAAAGAGTTATAGTCATCGAGGTTTACAGCATGGAAACAGGCCCTTCGGCCCAACTTGTCCACGCCGCCCTTTTTTTAATTTTAAAACCCCTAAGCTAATCCCAATTTGCCCGCATTTGGCCCATATCCCTCTATACCCATCGTACCCATGTAACTATCTAAATGCTTTTTAAAAGATAAAATTGTACCCGCCTCTACTACTACCCCTGGCAGCTTGTTCCAGACACTCACCACCCTGTGTGTGAAAGAATTGCCCCTCTGGACACTTTTGTATCTCTCCCCTCTCACTTTAAACCTATGCCCTCTAGTTTTTGACTCCCCTACCTTTGGGAAAAGATATTGACTATCTACCTTGTCTATGCCCCTCATTATTTTATAGACCTCTATAAGGTCACCCCTCAGCCTCCTACGCTCCAGAGAAAAAAGTCCCAGTCTATTCAGCCTCTCCTTATTACTCAATCCATCAAGTCCCGGTAGCATCCTAGTCAATCTTTTCTGCACTCTTTCTAGTTTAATAATATCCTTTCTATATTAGGGTGACCAGAATTGCACACAGTATTCCAAGTGTGGCCTTACCAATGTCTTGTACAACTTCAACAAGACGTCCCAACTCCTGTATTCAATGTTCTGACCGATGAAACCAAGCATGCCGAATGCCTTCTTCACCACTCTGTCCACCTGTGACTCCACTTTCAAGGAGCTATGAACATGTACCCTTAGATCTCTTTGTTCTGTAACTCTCCCCAACGCCCTACCATTAACTAAGTCCTGCCCTGGTTCAATCTACCAAAATGCATCACCTCGCATTTGTCTAAATTAAACTCCATCTGCCATTCGTCAGCCCACTGGCCCAATTGATCAAGATCCCCTTGCAATTGGAGATAACTTCCTTCACTGTCCACTATGCCACCAATCTTGGTGTCATCTGCAAACTTACTAACCATGCCCCCTATATTCTCATCCAAATCATTAATATAAATGAAAATAACAGGGGGCCCAGCACTGATTCCTGAGGCACACCGCTGGTCACAGGCCTCCAGCTGTGCAGATTAGGTGGATTGGCCATGCTAAATTGCTCCTTAGTGTCTAAAGATGTGTTAGATTAGAGGGATTGGCCATTCTAAAAGATTGGGGTTATAACATTGTGGGTAAATCACTCTGTCAGAGAGTCTTGATGCAGACTTGATGGGCCGAATGGCCTCTTCTGCACTATATGGATTCTATGATTTCAGAGGGCAGTTAAGAGACAACCACATCGCTGTGGCGGTGGAGGTCAGACCAGATAAGGATGGCAGATTTCCTTCCCTAAAGACAGTGGTACAGTGGTTAGCACTGCCGCCTCACAGCTCCAGGGTTGCGGGTTCGATTCTCGGCTTGGGTCACTGTCTGTGTGGAGTCTGCACATTCTCCCCGTGTCTGCGTGGGTTTCCTCCGGGTGCTCCGGTTTCTCCCACAGTCCAAAGACATGCTGGTTAGGGTGCATTGGCCGTGCTAAATTCTCCCTCAGTGTTACCCAAACAGGCGCCAGAGTGTGGCGACGAGGGGATTTTCACAGTAACTTCATTGCAGTATTAAGGTAAGCCTACTTGTGACACTAATAAACTTTAAAAAAAGGACATTAGTGAATCAGATGGGATTTTATAATTGTAGTCACGGTTACGGAGAATAGTTTTAGATTCCAGATTTATTAATCGAATTAAATTCCACCAGCTGCATGAATGGGATTTGAATCCAGCATTAAACATGCTGGGGTGGCACTGCTGCCTCACAACGCCAAGGACCCGGGTTCAATTCCCAACTTGGGTCACTGTCTGTGTGGAGTTTGCACGTTCTCCCCGTGTCTGCGTGGGTTTCCTCCGGGTGCTCCAGTTTCCTCCCACAGTCTAAAGATGTGCAGATTAGGGTGGATTGGCCATGCTAAATTAATGTTAGTGTCAGGGGGATTAGCAGGGTAAATGTGTGGGGTTGCGGGAATAGGGCCTGGGTGGGATTGTGATCGGTGCAAACTCGATGGGCCAAATGGCCTCCTTCTGCACTGTAGGGATTCTATGATTATTCTGGGCCTCTGGATTACTAGCGACATGGACCAGGATGACACCTCCAACTCCCTTTTAAAATTATTCATCATCTCCCAACAGCTTTTCAGCCAGGGCATCCCGACGGCAAGCAAAAGGAAATCTCATTGCCCCAACCTCCCTCTGCCCAACAAGCCGGGCAACTTCTCGACTGAGATTGGGTAACTCGACAAGTAAAATGGCTGCCTGAACGACCAAACGGGTCACATTTCCGTACAGAGGTTTCGTTAACGAACATCCTTACCTCCCCCGATCATTGATAGCAAAAACGAGAAGGAAGCCTTCACCCGAGCGCATGTACTGTTCCCGCATCGCTCCGAATTCCTCTTGTCCGGCCGTGTCCAAAACTTTAAATAAAGCGCAGGAAAGTGACATCCAAAATTAAAAAGAGGTGAGCAGTGAGGGAAATTCTCTCATTGGAGAATAATTTAATGGATTCAAGTCCGCTGGGTCCTTTCCATAAGTCAACACAGCACTAGCCAGCACAGGCGAGCCTCAAACACAGGTTTCCATGGTTACCACTGAGGAAGTTACCCCACACTGACAGAATTAAAATTCTTTCACAGTGAAGCGATGCACCGTGTGAGGAGGCTCTGGGACCACACCGGAATCTTCCTGGATGACTAACACCTTGCCCAGTTGGAGCTGATAAACAAGTGTGAGGCCTAGTGTCTCTCGCTCAGAACTCTGCACCGTGCTGCTCCCCGCCAGCCCCTCACCCCACCCCTGCCCCGCTTCCACTTCCACCCCGCCCCTTCCCCCACACCCCTCTCCTTCCGCCACCCCGCCCTGCCCCTTCCCCCACACCCCTCTCCTTCCCCCACCCCGCCCCTTCCCCCACACCCCTCTCCTTACCCCACCCCGCCCTGCCCCTTCCCCCACACCCCTCTCCTTCCCCCACCTGGCCCTGCCCCTTCCCCCACCTGGCCCTGCCCCTTCCCCTTCCCCCACACCCCTCTCCTTCCTCCACCCCGCCCTTCCCCTTCCCCCACACCCCTCTCCTTACCCCACCCCGCCCTGCCCCTTCCCCCACACCCCTCTCCTTCCCCCACCCCGCCCTGCCCCTTCCCCCACACCCCTCTCCTTCCCCCATCCCCCTGCCCCTTCCCCCACGCCCCTCTCCTTCCCCCACCCCGCCCTGCCCCTTCCCCCACACCCCTCTCCTTCCCCCACCCCGCCCCTTGGGGGGGGGGGGGGGGGGGGGTGATGGGGGGGGGCACCACCTCCTTCCCCGACCTCCAAGCCCACAAAATACAAATGCCAACTTGCATGCACAGACACATCAGAATGTACATGCCCCCCTCCGCCCCCCACCCCCACACACATAGACACCCCCCCCCCCTCAGGATGGCTCAGTGCTTACAGAACTTCCACACGCAGCCTTAGAAATCATCAAAGTGTCCCCTGGAGTCGGAGAACACATTGCAATCCCTCCCTGGCCACACCGCTATTCGTAACCTCCCCCATGATCCCTGTGAGATCGCCGTGTCCCTCTCGCCTCTTGTGCAACACTCCCGTCAGCCCATCGTTGGCAGTTGTGTCATCCATTGTCCAGGCCCCAGGCTCTGGAACTTTTCTCCCCAAACCTTCCTGCCTCTCGCCTCTCTCCTCCCTTGCGCCTCTCTTTTGCTAAGCTCATCACCAGTCCCAATGTGACTGAATTTTATTTGATGACAGTCCCACGATGTGCCTCGCAGATGTTTAGCTGGGGCGGCACAGTAGTTCGCACTGCTGCCTCACAGCGCCAGGGACCCGGGTTCGATTCCCGGCTTAGGTCACTGTCTGTGTGAAGTCTGCACATTCTCCCCATGTCTGCATGGGTTTCCTCCGGGTGCTCCGGTTTCCTCCCACAGTCCGAAAGACGTGCTGGTTAGGGTGCATTGGCCGTGCTGAATTCTCCCTCAGTGTTACCCGAACAGGCGCCGGAGTTTGGTGACTAGGGGATTTTCACAGTAACTTCACGTAAACCTGCTTGTGACACTAATAAATAAACTTCAAAACTTTACTGGGCCTCATTTGGAATATAGTGTTCAATTCTGGTCGCCACACTGCCAGAAGGATGTGGAGGCTTTGGAGAGGGTACAGAAAAGATTTACCAGGATGTTGCCTGGTATGGAGGGCATTAGCTATGAGGAGAGGTTGGAGAAACTCGGTTTGTTCTCACTGGAACGACAGAGGTTGAGGGAACGACCGGATGGAGTTCGACAAGTTTATGAGTGGCGTGGACAGAATGGATAGTCAGATGCTCTTTCCTAGGGTAGAAAAGTCAAGTACTCGGAGACATCGGTTTAAGGTGCGTGGGGAAAAGTTTAGAGGAGATGTGCGAGGCAAGTTTTTTTACACAGAGGGTGGGGAATGTCTGGAATGCGCTGTCCGGGTAGGTGGTGGGAGCAGGTACGATAGCGGCATTTAAGGGGCAACTAGACGATTACATGAATAGGATGGGAATGGAAGGATACGGGCTCCGTAAGTGCATACGGTTTTAGTTTAGGCAGGTATCATGGTCAGTGCAGGCTTAGAGGGCCGAAGGGCCTGTTCCTGTATTGTATTGTCAAGAACGCAACAACTAGAAGCAGGAAAGACCATTTGGCCCTTCAAGCCTGTCCCACTATTCAATACCATCATGGCTGATCTATGCCGGTCTCAGATCCTTCTCCGTGCCATTTCCCCCGTCGCCCTCTGTTCCTCGATCTATCAAATATTTATCCACCTCCACTTTAAATACTTCTAATGATCCAGCCTCCAGCACCCTTTGGGGCGGAGAATCCCAGAGATTCACCACCCTCTGCGAGGAGAAATTTCTACACACCTCAGTTTGAAATGATTGGCCCTTTATCTTGTAGCGATGTCCCCTTGTTCCAGACTCTCCCACTGGTGAAAACATCTCACCATCTACCCTGTCCGGCCCCCTCAGGATCTGTTCGAATAAGGTCATCCCCTCACTCTTCTGAACTCCCAAGAAATACAGAGCCAGACTAATTAGTCTCTCTTGATGGGACAAGCCAGGGATTAGCCTGGTGAATCTTGTCTGGGCGGCCTCCAATGTTGTCAGTGTGAGTGAGCCAGCCACACTTGCTGTAAAAACATCAGCTGTGAGTTGCGCTGGACAGCTGTACTGTCTGTGCTAACCCCCCGGCGAAGGGCTCATGCATCACAACATGTGTAACTTACTGTCTAGCCTTGCTGCCTGGTCATCGATGACGCATTGCTTGGTGTACGAATCTTCAATGGTGGGGTCATAATCTGATACAAAATAGGACTGGAATGCAAAGAAACACAGAATGAATCGAACCCCGTTAACAACACACAAACCCAGCTTTGTAACTGGGTGGGACAAAAGAAAAACTCACGACATCCTATCCTATTCCCGGCTTGGGTCACTGACTGTGCGGAGTCCGCACATTCTCCCCGTGTCTGCGTGGGTTTCCTCCGGGTGCTCCGGTTTCTTCCCACAGTCTGAAAGACGTGCTGGTTAGGGTGCATTGGCCGTGCTAAATTCTCCCTCAGTGTACCCGAACAGGCGCCAGAGTGTGGCGACTGGGGGGATTTTCACAGTAACTTTATTGAAGTATTGGTGGCACAGTGGGTTAGCGCTGCTGCCTCACAGCGGCAGGGACCTGGGTTCGGTTCCCAGCTTGGGTCACTGTCTGTGTGGAGTCTGCACATTCTCCCCGCGTCTGCGTGGGTTTCCTCCCACAGTCTGAAAGATGTGTGGGTTAGGTGGATTGGCCATGCTAAATTCTCCCTCGGTGTACCCGAACAGGCGCTGGAGTGTGGCAACTGGGGGAATTTTCACAGTAACTTCATTGCAGTGTTAATGTAAGCCTTACTTGTGACACGAATAAATAATAATAAGTCCCTCTTGAGCTTCTGATTTCTGAATTCTCAGGTCTAGTCTTCCGACCAAAGTGCATGACCTCACACTTTCCCACATTGTATTCCATCTGCCACTTCATTGCCCACTCTCCAAACCTGTCCAAGTCCTTCTGCAGCCTCCCTGCCTCCTCAATAACTACCTGTCCCTCCACCTCGCTGTGGATCATCTGCAAACGTAGCCACAATGTCCTCAGTCCCTTCATCCAGATCACTGATGTATAAAGTGAAAGGTTGCAGTCCCAACACTGACCCCTGCAGAACTCCGCTAATCACCGGCATTCCGGTGACTGCCATTTCCAGCATTTATTCCAACTTGGGCGGCATTTTCTTGCTTTGGGAATGTTGTTGGTGATGATGATGGATAAATATCGGATGGGCCGCCAGGGAGAACAACAAAGAGTTCTCTGGCATCTTCCTCGCTGCGCCAGGGATAGCAAATGGGGCTCTCACTCTCACGTCTCGACCATTAACATAGAAGCATACAAGATAGAAGCAGGAGGTGGCCATTCAGCCCTGATCCGCCATTCAAAGAACAAAGAAAATTACAGCACAAGAACAGGCCTTTCAAGCCTGCACCGACCATGCTGCCCGACTGAACTAAAACCCCCTATCCTTCCGGGGATCATATCCCTCTATTCCCATCCTATTCATGTATTTGTCCAAACGCCCTTTAAAACTCACTATTCTATCTGCTTCCTCTACCTCCCCCGGCAGCGAGTTCCAGGCACCAACACCCTCTGTGTAAAAGAACTTGCCTCATACATCTCCTTTAAACCTTGCCCCTCGCACCTTAAACCTGTGCTCCCTAGTAATTGACTCTTCCACCCTGGGAAAAAGCTTCTGACTATCCACTCTGTCCATGCCCCTCATAATCTTGTAGACTTCTATCAGGTCTCCCCTCAACCTCCGTCGTTCCAGTGGGAACAAACCAAGTTTCTCCAACCTCTCCTCATAGCGAATGCCCTCCATACCAGGCAACATCCTGCTAAATCTTTTCTGTACCCTCTCCAAAGCCTCCACATCCTTCTGATAGTGTGGCGACCAGAATTGAACACTATATTCCAAGTGCGGCCTAACTAAGGTTCTATAAAGCTGCAACATGACTTGCCAATTTTTAAACTCAATGCCCCGGCCGATGAAGGCAAGCATGCCGTATACCTTCTTGACTACGTTCTCCCCTTGCGTTGCCACTTTCAGTGACCTGTGTACCTGTACACCCAGATCCCTCTGCCTATCAATACTCCTAAGGGTTCTGCCATTTACTGTATATTTCCTATCTGTATTAGACCTTCCAAAATGCATTACCTCACATTTGTCCGGATTAAACTCCATTTGCCATCTCTCCGCCCAAGCCTTCAACCGATCTATATCCTGCTGTATTCTCTGATGGTCCTCATCGCTATCCGCAAATCCACCAACCTTTGTGTCATCCGCAAACTTACTAATCAAACCAGTTACATTTTCCTCCAAATCATTTATATATATTGCAAACAGCAAAAGTCCCAGCACTGATCCTTGAGGAACGCCACTTGTCACAGCCCTCCATTCAGAAACACACCCTTCCACTGCTACCCTCTGTCTTCTATGACTGAGCCAGTTTTGTATCCACCTTGCCAGCTCACCTCTGATCCCATGCGACTTCACCTTCTGCACCAGTCTGCCATGAGGGACCTTGTCAAAGGCCTTACTGAAGTCCATGTAGACAACATCCACTGCCCTACCCTCATCAATCAATTCATTACGATCATCGCTGATCGTCCAACTCAATAGCCTAATCCTGCTTTCTCCCTATAACCTTTGATTCTATTCACCCCAAGTGCTATATCCAGCCGCCTCTTGAATACATTCAATGTTTTGGCATCAACTACTTCCTGTGGCGAGTCTGTGGAATTCATTACCACTCTTTGGGTGAAGAAATGTCTCCTCATCTCCGTCTTAAATGGTCTACCCCGAATCTTCAGACTGTGACTCCTGGTTCTGGACTCCCCCCACCATCGGGAACATCCTCCCTGCATCTACCCTGACTAGTCCTGTTAGAATTTTATAAGTCTCTATGAGATCCCCCCCTCATCTGAACTCCAGCGAAAACATTCCTAACCTAGTCAATCTCTCCTCATACATCAGTCCCGCCATCCCCGGAATCAGCCTGGTAAACCTTCGCTGCGCTCCCTCGAGAGCAAGAACATCCTTCCCCAGAAAAGGAGACCAAAAGTACACACAATACTCTAGGTGTGGCCTCACCAAGGCCCTGTATAATCGCAATAATTCAGAACACAGCATCTCTGGCAAGGTGGCACTCGCTCAGTGTGGAGCTGGGAGCATCAGCCTAGATTTTCTGCTCCGGTCTCTGGAGCAGGGGCTAGAACCCATGTAGCAAGCCAACTTCGCACCGAGCCACCAGTGACACCTCATCCAAGAGTTGGGAAACTGCCTCGCCCGCGCAGGAACCCGTAAACAATCCAAATTAAGGACAAGATTTCCGCAAACGCTAAATTAGCAGCGATGTTTCGCACAGCCTTGCTATTAACTACATTGCTATTTATAATACCATGTGAACCCAAATATCACTTTCAGATTTTCCAACTTCAGCCCACTTGCCGACTCACTTCCTCGCAACAACTGACTGTCAGGGAGGAGAAGGGGACAAGTCATGAGTCAGTCACTTCCCTTCACAGCCAACGCAAGGAATTAGAGAGTTAATACAGCAAAGGTTTACCAGGCTGATTCCTGGGATGGCAGGTCTGCCATATGAGGAGAGATTAAGTCATTTAGGATTATATTCACTGGAGTTTAGAAGAGTGAGAGAGGATCTCATAGAAACTTATTAAATTCTAACAAGGTTAGACAGGGTGGATTCGGTAAGAATGGCGGCACGGTGGCACAGTGGTTAGCACTGCTGCCTCACAGTGCCAGGGACCTGGGTTCGATTCCCGGCTTGGGTCACTGTCTGTGTGGCGTTTGCACGTTCTCCCCGTGTCTGCGTGGGTTTCCTCCGGGTGCTCCGGTTTCCTCCCACAGTCCAAAAATGTGTGGGTTAGGTGGATTGGTCATGTAAATTGCCCCGTAGTGTTCAAAGATGTGCAGGTTAGGTGGATTGGCCATGCTAAATTGACCCTTAGTGCTAGGGGGACTAGCTAGGGTAAATGCATGGAGAGATACAGAAGGGTCCAGAGGGGCAATTCTTTCACTCACTCACTCAGAGGGTGGTGAGTGTCTGGAACAAGCTGCCAGAGGTAGTAGTAGAGGCGGGTAAAATTTTGTCTTTTAAAAAGCATTTAGACAGTTACATGGGTACGATGGGTGTAGAGGGATATGGGCCAAATGCGGGCAATTGGGACTAGTTTAGGGGTTTAAAAAAAGGGCGACATGGACAAGTTGGGCAGAAGGGCCTGTTTCCATGCTGTAAACCTCGATGACTCTAAAATCATGACTGATCCATGGCCTAACTCCACGTACCTGCCCGAGGCCCACATCTCTTGGTACCTCTACTCAATAAAACGTTGTCTATCTCAGACTTAAACAATTGAATCAGCATCCACCATCGATTGATTTGAACTGATTTATTAGAGTGTGAATGTAAGCCTACTTGTGACTAATAAATAAACTTTACTTTAAGGATTTGAGTATAGGGATAGGGATGTTTTTCCACAATTGTACAGGACATTGGTGAGGCCACACCTGGAGTATTGGGTGCAGTTTTGGTCTTCTTATCTGAGGAAGGATGTCCTTGCTGTAGAGGGAGCACAGCCAAGGTTTACCAGGCTGATCCCTGGGATGGCAGGTCTGTCATATGAGGAGAGACGGGGCGGCGCAGTGGCGAGCACTGCTGCCTCACAGCGCCAGGGACCTGGGTTCGCTTCCCGGCTTGGGTCACTGTCTGTGTGGAGTCTGCAACTTCTCCCCGTGTCTGCGTGGGTTTCCTCCGGGTGCTCCGGTTTCCTCCCACAGTCTGAAAGACGTGCTGGTTAGGGTGCATTGACCCGAACAGGCGCCAGACCGTGGCGACTCGGGGAATTTCCTAGTAACGGCGCTATGGACTGAATGACCCCCTTCTGCCACTTGAGGGATTCTAAGATTCTAAGTTTGAGAACAACCCAGCAGACTTGGACGTCCAAATGAGAACCTGTGTCAAGCTGCCGTGACCAACAATGACAATAACTAATACATGTGACAATAAATCAAACCAATACTCTACAAATGGTATGCTGTCTGTATAGCGCGCTAGAAACAATATTTTTCATTTTATCACGTGGCAATAACAAATCAATTAAATACTCTACGAACAGTATGCTCTGTCTGCATAGCGCGCAAGAGACAATACTTTTCACTGTATCCCAATACGTGAGACAATAATAAATCAAATACATTAAATTGATCTTTCATAGAAATCATAGAAACCCTACAGTGCAGAAGGAGGCCATTCGGCCCATCGAGTCTGTACCGACCACAATCCCACCCTACCCCCACATATTTACCCGCTAATCCCACTAACCTACGCATCTCAGGACTCTAAGGGGCAATTTTTAACCTGGCCAATCAACCTAACCCGCACATCTTTGGACTGTGGGAGGAAACCGGAGCACCCGGAGGAAACCCACGCAAACACGAGGAGAATGTGCAAACTCCACACAGACAGTGACCCGAGCCGGGAATCGAACCCGGGACCCTGGAGCTGTGAAGGGCTTTTGTGTGGCTTTTGCTACCAAATAAACCTGTTGGACTTTAACCTGGTGTTGTTAAACTTCTTGCTGTGAAGCAGCCAGTGCTAACCACTGTGCTACCGTGCCGCCCCATCTCTACAACCC
>NW_027592217.1:0-60343 GCF_964213995.1 Mustelus asterias
CCCCCACCCTCCCCCCCCCTCCCCATCCCCTCCCCCCCTTCCCCCCCTCCCCCCCTTCCTCCCCCTCCCCCCCCTCCCTACCCCTCCCCCCCTTCCCCCCTTCCTCCCCCTCCCCCCTCCCTCCGCCCCTCCCTCTCCCCTTCCTCCCCCTCCCCCCCTCCCTCCCCCCTCCCTCTCCCCCTTCCTCCCCCTCCCCCCTCCCTCCCCCCTCCCTCCCCCCTCCCTCTCCCCCTCTCCTCCCCCTCCCCCCTCCCCCCCTCACCTCTCCCCACACCTCCCCCCCTCCCCTCCCCCCCACCCCCCTCCCCCCCCTCCCCCCCCCACCCCCCCCTCCCCTCCCCCACCCCCCCTCTCATCCCCCCCATTCCCCGACTCCCCCCATTCCCTGACTCTTCCCATCCCCGACTCCCCCCATCCCCGACTCCCCCCATCCCCGACTCCCCCCCATTCCCCAATTCCCCCCATTCCCCGAATCCCCCATTCCCCGAATCCCCTCCATTCCCCGACTCCCCCATTCCCCGACTCCCCCATTCCCTGACTCCCCCCATCCCCGACTCCCCCCAATCCCCGACTCCCCCCATCCCCGACTCCCCCCATCCCCGACTCCCCCCATTCCCCAATTCCCCCATTCCCCGACTCCCCCGCCATTCCCCGACTCAGCCCCATTCCCGAACTCCCCCATTCCCTGACTCCCCCCATTCCCCGACTCCCCCCATTCCACGACTCCCCCATTCCCGACTCCCCCCATTCCCCCACTCCCCCCATTCCGCTGCACCACCCATTCCCCGACTCCCACCATCCCTGACCACCCATTCCCCGACTCCCCCCATTCCCGAACTCCCCCCATTCCCCGACTCCAACCCATCCCCGTCACCCCATTCCCTGACTCCCCCCCATCCCCGATTCCCCCCTATCCCCGACTCCCCTCATCCCACACTCCAGCCATCCTCCACTCCCCCCAATTCCCCACATTCACCGAATCCCCCCCATCCCCGACTCACCCCATCCCCGACTCCCCCATTCCCCAATTCCCCCCATTCACCGAATCCCCCCCATTCCCCGACTCCCCCCATTCCCCGACACCCCCATTCCCCGACTCCCCCGCCAGTCCCCGACTCAGCCCCATTCCCGAACTCCCCCCATTCCCCGACTCACCCCATCCCCAACTCCCCCCATTCCCCAATTCCCCCATTCACCGAATCCCCCCCATTCCCCGACTCCCCCATTCCCCGACACCCCCATTCCCCGACTCCCCCGCCATTCCCCGACTCAGCCCATTCCCGAACTCCCCCATTCCCCGACTCACCCAATTCCCCGACTCCCCCCATTCCACGACTCCCCCATTCCCCGACTCCCCCCATTCCCCCACTCCCCCCATTCCGCTGCACCATCCATTCCCCGACTCCCACCATCCCTGACCACCCATTCCCCGTCACCCCCATTCCCTGACTCCCCCCATCCCCGATTCCCCCCTATCCCCGACTCCCCTCATCCCACACTCCTCCCATCCACCACTCCCCCCATCCCCCGACTCACCCCATCCCCGACGCCCCCCATCCCCCCACTCCCCCATTCCCCGTCTCACCCCGTTTCCCGACCGTCCCCATTTCCCGACTCCCTCCGCTCCCTGGCTCCCCCCATCCCTGACTCCCCCCATCCCCGACTCCCCCCATTATCCGAACCCACCCCTTCCCCGACTCCACCCTTCCCCGACTCCACCCCTTCCCTGACTCCACCACTTCCCCGACAACGCCGCTTCCCCGACTCCCTCCATCCCCCGACTGCCCCATCCCCGACTCCCCCCATCCCCGACTGCCCCCGTAGTCCGACTTCCCCCATCCCCGACTCCCCACATTCCTCGACTCCCCCCATCCCCCGACTCCCCCGATTCCCCGACTCCCCCCATTCCCTGACTCCCCCCATTCCCCGACTCCCCCCCATTCCCCGACTCCCCTCATCCCCCACTCCCCCCAACCCCCACTCCCCCATCCCCCGGCTCACCCCATCCCCGACTCCCTCCATTCCCCGATTCCCCCCATTCCCCGACTCCCCCATTCCCCGACTCCCCCATTCCCCGAATCCCCCCATTACCCGAATCCCCCCAATTCCCCGAATCCCCCCATTCCCCGACTCCCCCATTCACTGACTCCCCCCATCCCCCGACTCCCCCGATTCCCCGACTCCCACCATTCCCCGACTCCCCCCCATTCCCCGACTCCCCCCATTCCCCGACTCCCCTCATCCCCCACTCCCCTATCCCCCACACCCCCCATCCCCCGACTCACCCCATCCCCGAATCCCCCATCCCCCCACTCCCCCCATTCCCCGTCTCCCCCCATTTCCCGACTCCCCCCGATCCCCGGCTCCCTCATCCCTGACTCCCCCATCCCCGACTCCCCCCATTCTCCGACTCCACCCCTTCCCCGACTCCACCCCTTCCCCGACTCCACCCTTCCCCGACTCCACCCTTCCCCGACTCCACCCCTTCCCCGACTCCACCCCTTCCCTGACTCCACCACTTCCCCGACAACGCCCCTTCCCCGACTCCCTCCATCCCCCAACTCCCCCCATACCCCAACTCCCCCTTTTCCCCAACTTGCCCCATTTCCCGACAGCCCCCATCCCAGACTCCCCCATCCCCGACTCCCCCATCCCCGACTCCCCCCGCCCCCGACTCCCACCATTCCCCGATTCCCCCCATTCCCCGACTCCCCCATTCCCCGACTCCCCCATTCCCCGAATACCCCCAATTCCCCGAATCCCCCCCATTCCCCGACTCCGCCCATTCCCTGACTCTTCCCATCCCCGACTCCCCCCATCCCCGACTCCCCCCATTCCCCAATTCCCCCCATTCCCCGAATCCCCCATTCCCCGAATCCCCTCCATTCCCCGACTCCCCCATTCCCCGACTCCCCCAATTCCCTGACTCCCCCCCATTCCCCGACTCCCCCATTCCCCTGCTCCACCTATTCCCCGACTCCCACCATCCCTGACCACCCATTCCCCGACTCCCCCCATTCCCGAACTGCGCCCATTCCCCAACTCCACCCCATCCCCGACACCCCCATTCCCCGACTCCCCCGCCATTCCCCGACTCAGCCCCATTCCCCAACTCCCCCCGTTCCCCGACACCCCCCACTCCCTTACTCCCCACCTTCGCAGACTACCCCCCCCATTTCCCCACTCCCCCTTCCCCGAATCCACCCCTTTCCCAGACTCCCCTTTTCCCTGACTCCCACCTTCCCTGACTCCCCCCATCCGCGACTCTCCCATTCCCCGTTTCCGCCATTCCCCGACTACCCCCATTCCCCGAATCCACCATTCCCTGAATCCCCCCCATTCCCCGACTCCCCTATTCCCCGACTCCCCCATTCCCTGACTCCCCCTTCCCTGACTCCCCCCAACCCCGACTCCCCCCATTCCCCGATTCCCCCATTCCCCGACTCCTCCATTCCCCGATTCCCCCCGATTCCCCGACTCCCCCCATTCCCCGACTCCCCCATTCCCCGACTCCCCTCATTACCCGACTCCCCCATTCCCGTGCTCCACCCATTCCCCGACTCGCACCACCCTGACCCCCCATTTCCCGACTGCCCCATTCCCTGACTCCCCCATTCCACGACTCCAACCCATCCCCGACACCCCCATTCCACGACTCCCCCGCTATTCCCCGACTCAGCCCCTTTCCCCAACTCCCCCCGTTCCCCGACACCCCCCACTCCCTAACTCCCCCCCTTTGCCGACTACCCCCCATTTCCCGACTCCCCCTTCCCCGAATCCACCCCTTCCCAGACTCCCCTTTTCCCTGACTCCCATCTTCCCTGACTACCCCCCATCCGCGACTCCCCCATTCCCCGATTCCCCCATTCCCCAACTACCCCCATTCCCCGAATCCCCCATTCCCTGAATCCCCCCATTCCCCGACTCCCCCCATTCACCGACTCCCCCATTCCCCGAATACCCCCCATCCCTGACTTCCCCCAACCCCGACTCACCCCATTCCCCGATTCCCCCCATTCCCCGACTCCTCCATTCCCCGAATCCCCCCCATTCCCCGACTCCCCCCATTCCCCGACTCCCCCATTCCCCGACTTCCCCATTCCACTGCTCCACCCATTCCCAGACTCCCACCATCCCTGAGCCCCCATTCCCCGACTCCCCCATCCCCGACTCCCCCCGTCCCCGACTGCCACCATTCCCCGATTCCCCCCATTCACCGACTCCCCCCATTCCCCGAATCCCCCCATTACCCGAATCCCCCCAATTCCCCGAATCCCCCCGAATCCCCCCCATTCCCCGACTCTCCCATTCCCGGACTCCCCCCAAACCCCACTCCCCCCATTCCCCGACTCCTCCCATTCCCCCACTCCCCCCCATTCACCGACTCCTCCCCATTCCCTGACTCCCCCCATTCCCTGACTCCCCCCATTCCACGACTTCCCCCCATTCCCCGACTCCCCCCATTACCCGACTCCCCCCATTCCCCGACTCCCCCGCCATTCCCCGACTCAGCCCCATTCCCCAACTCCCCCGTTCCCCGACACCCCCCACACCCTAACTCCCCCCCCGTCGCAGACTACCCCCCCCATTCCCCGACTCCCCCTTCCCCAAATCCACCCCTTCCCAGACTTCCCCCTTCCCTGACTCCCCTCTTCCCCGCTGCCCCCACTTCCCCGACTCCACACATTCCTCGTCTCACCCCATTTCCCGACTCCCCCAGATCCCCAGCTCCCCCATCCCTGACTCCCCCATCCCCGACTCCCCCAATTCTCCGACTCCACCCCTTCCCCGACTCCACCCCTTCCCCGACTCCACACTTCCCCGACTCCACCCTTCCCCGACTCCACCCCTTCCCCGACTCCACCCCTTCCCTGACTCCACCACTTCCCCGACAACGCCCCTTCCCCGACTCCCTCCATCCCCCGACTCCCCCCATACCTCAACTCCCCCTATTCCCCGACTTGCCCCATTTCCCGACAGCCCCCATCCCAGACTCCCCCCATCCCCGACTCCCCCATCCCCGACTCCCCCCGTCCCCGACTCCCACCATTCCCCGATTCCCCCCATTCCCCGACTCCCCCATTCTCCGAATCCCCCCATTACCCGAATCCCACCAATTCCCCGAATCCCCCCCATTCCCCGACTCCCCCATTCCCGGACTCCCCCCAAACCCGACTCCCCCCATTCCCCGACTCCTCCCATTCTCCCACTCCCCCCCATTCACCGACTCCCCCCCATTCCCTGACTCCCCCACATTCCCTGACTCCCCCCATTCCACGACTTCCCCCCATTCCCCGACTCCCCCCATTACCCGACTCAAACCCATTCCCCAACTCCCCCCGTTCCCCGACACCCCCCACTCCCTAACTCCCCCCTTTCGCAGCCTACCCCCCCATTTCCTGACTCCCCCTTCCCCGAATTCACCCCTTCCCAGACTCCCCCTTTCCCTGACTCCCCCTTCCCTGACTCCCCTCTTCCCCGCTTCCGGCCCCTTCCTTGACTGCCCCCCTTCCCCGACTCCCCCCTTCCCTGACTACCCACTCCCCCGACTGCCCCCCTCCACAACTCCCCCATCTTCCCCGACCTCCCCCCACTCCGACTCCCCCCATCCCCCGACTCCCTCATCCCCCGACTCCCCCGATTCCCCGACTCCCCCGATTCCCCGACTCCCCCCATTCCCCGACTCCCCCCATTCCCCGACTCCCCCCATTCCCCGACTCCCCCATTCCCCGAATCCCCCCATTCCCCGACTCCCCCCATACCCCGACTCCCCGCCATTCCCGACTCCCCCCGATCCCCGACACCCCTCATCCCCCATTCCCCCATCCCCCACTCCCCCCATCCCCCGACTCACCACATCCCCGACTCCCCCCATTCTCCGACTCCACCCATTCCCCGACTCCCCCATTCCCCGAATCCCCCCATTCCCCGACTCCCCCCATACCCCGACTCCCCGCCATCCCCGACTCCCCCCGATCCCCGACTCCCCTCATCCCCCACTCCCCCATCCCCCACTCCCCCCATCCCCCGACTCACCACATCCCCGACTCCCCCCATTCTCCGACTCCACCCCTTCCCCGACTCCACCCCTTCCCCGACTCCACCCTTCCCCGACTCCACCCCTTCCCCGACTCCACCCCTTCCCTGACACAACCACTTCCCCGACAACGCCCCTTCCCCGATTCCCCCCATCCCCCGACTCCCCCCATCCCTTAACTCCCCCTATTCCCCGACCTGCCCCATTTCCCGACTGCCCCCATCCCAGACTCCCAAATCCCCGACTCCCCCATCCCCGACACCCCCAATCCCCGACTCCCCCTCCATTCCCCGACTCAGCCCCATTCCCCAACTCCCCCGTTCCCCGACACCCCCCACTCCCTAACTCCCCCCTTCGCAGACTACCGCCCATTTCCCGACTCCCCCTTCCCCGAATCCACCCCTTCCCAGACTCCCCTTTTCCCTGACTCCCACCTTTCCTGACTCCCCCCCCATCCGCGACTCCCTCTTTCAACGATTCCCCCATTCCCCGACTACCCCATTCCCCGAATCCCCCATTCCCTGAATCCCCCCCATTCCCCGACTTCCCCCTTTCACCGACTCCCCCTATTCCCCGTCTCCCCCCATTCCCTGACTCCCCCATTCCCCTGCTCCACCCATTCCCCGACTCCCACCATCCCTGAGCCCCCATTCCCCTACTCCCCCCATTCCCCGACTCCCCCATTCCCCGACTCCAACCCATCCCCGACACCCCCATTCCACGACACCCCCGCCATTCCCCCACTCAGCCCCATTCCCCAACTCCCCCGTTCCCCGACACCCCCCACTCCCTAACTCCCCCCCCGTCGCAGACTACCCCCCATTCCCCGACT
The DNA here is from genome assembly GCF_964213995.1 of Mustelus asterias. Lineage (NCBI taxonomy): Eukaryota > Metazoa > Chordata > Chondrichthyes > Carcharhiniformes > Triakidae > Mustelus > Mustelus asterias. The sequence continues at coordinate 6,870 of NW_027592217.1, forward strand.
CCCCCTTCCCCGAATCCACCCCTTCCCAGACTCCCCCTTTCCCTGACTCCCCCCATCCCTGACTCCCCTCTTCCCCGCTTCCCCCACTTCCCCGACTGCCCCCGTAGTCCGACTTCCCCCATCCCCGACTACCCACATTCCTCGACTCCCCCCATCCCCGACTCCCCCGATTCCCCGACTCCCCCCATTCCCCGACTCCCCCCATTCCCCAACTCCCCCGTTCCCCGACACCCCCCACTCCCTAACTCCCCCCTTCGCAGACTACCGCCCATTTCCCGACTCCCCCTTCCCCGAATCCACCCCTTCCCAGACTCCCCTTTTCCCTGACTCCCACCTTTCCTGACTCCCCCCCCCATCCGCGACTCCCTCTTTCAACGATTCCCCCATTCCCCGACTACCCCATTCCCCGAATCCCCCATTCCCTGAATCCCCCCCATTCCCCGACTTCCCCCTTTCACCGACTCCCCCTATTCCCCGTCTCCCCCCATTCCCTGACTCCCCCATTCCCCTGCTCCACCCATTCCCCGACTCCCACCATCCCTGAGCCCCCATTCCCCTACTCCCCCCATTCCCCGACTCCCCCATTCCCCGACTCCAACCCATCCCCGACACCCCCATTCCACGACACCCCCGCCATTCCCCCACTCAGCCCCATTCCCCAACTCCCCCGTTCCCCGACACCCCCCACTCCCTAACTCCCCCCCCGTCGCAGACTACCCCCCATTCCCCGACTCCCCCTTCCCCGAATCCACCCCTTCCCAGACTCCCCCTTTCCCTGACTCCCCCCATCCCTGACTCCCCTCTTCCCCGCTTCCCCCACTTCCCCGACTGCCCCCGTAGTCCGACTTCCCCCATCCCCGACTACCCACATTCCTCGACTCCCCCCATCCCCGACTCCCCCGATTCCCCGACTCCCCCCATTCCCCGACTCCCCCCATTCCCCGACTCCCCCCATTCCCCGACTCCCCTCATCCCCCACACCCCCCATCCCCCATTCCCCCCATCCCGCGACTCACCCCATCCCCGACTCCCCCCATCCCCCCACTCCCCCCATTCCCCGTCTCCCCCTATTTCCCGACTCCCCCCGATTTCCGGCTCCCCCATCCCTGACTCCCCCCATCCCCGACTCCCCCATTCTCCGACTCCACCGCTTCCCCGACTCCACCCCTTCCAGGACTCCACCCTTCCCCGACTCCACCCCTTCCCCGACTCCACCCCTTCCCTGACTCCACCACTTCCCCGACAACGCCCCTTCCCCGACTCCCTCCATCCCACCAACTCTCCCCACACCCCAACTCCCCCTATTCCCCGACTTGCCCCATTTCCCGACACCTCCCATCCCAGACTCCCCCCATCCCCGTCTCCCCCATCCCCGACTCCCCCCGTCCCCGACTCCCCGCATTCCCCGATTCCCCCCATTCCCTGACTCCCCCATTCACCGAATCCCCCCATTCCCCGAATCCCCCCAATTCCCCGAATCCCCCCCATTCCCCGACTCCCCCCATTCCCTAACTCCACCCATCCCCGACTCCCCCCATCCCCGACTCCCCCCATTCCCCAATTGCCCAGATTCCCCGAATCCCCCCATTCCCCGAATCCCCCCCATTCCCCGACTCCCCCATTCCCCGACTCCCCCAATTCCCCGACTCCCCCCCCATTCCCCGACTCCCCCATTCCCCTGCTCCACCCATTCCCCGACTCCCACCATTCCTGACCACCCATTCCCCGACTCCCCCCATTCCCGAACTGCCCCCATTCCCCAACGCCACCCCATCCCCGACACCTCCATTCCCCGACTCCCCCGCCATTCCCCGACTCAGCCCCATTCCCCAACTCCCCCCGTTCCCCGACACCCCCCACTCCCTAACTCCCCACCTTCGCAGACTACCCCCCCATTTCCCCACTCCCCCTTCCCCGAATCCACCCCTTCCCATACTCCCCTTTTCCCTGACTCCCAACTTCTCTGACTCCCCCCCCATCCGCGACTCCCCCATTCCCCGATTCCGCCATTCCCCGACTAACCCCATTCCCCGAATCCCCCATTCCCCGAATCCCCCATTCCCTGAATCCCCCCCATTCCCTGACTCCCCCATTCCCTGACTCCCCCTTCCCTGACTCCCCCCAACCCCGACTCCCCCCATTCCCCGATTCCCCCCATTCCCCGACTCCTCCTTTCCCCGACTCCCCCCATTCCCCGACTCCCCCCATTCCCCGACTCCCCTCAATCCCCGACTCCCCAATTCCCGTGCTCCACCCATTCCCCGACTCCCACCATCCCTGACCCCCCATTCCCCGACTGCCCCCATTCCCCGACTCCCCCCATTCCACGACTCCAACCCATCCCCGACACACCCATTCCACGACTCCCCCGCTAGTGCCCGACTCAGCCCCATTCCCCAACTCCCCCCGTTCCCCGACACCCCCACTCCCTAACTCCCCCTCTTCGCAGACTACCCCCCCATTCCCCGAATCCCCCTTCCCCGAATCCACCCCTTCCCAGACACCCCCTTTCCCTGACTCCCCCCTTCCCTGACTCCCCTCTTCCCCGCTTCCCCCCTTCCCCCAATGCCCCCTAGTCCGACTTCCCCCATCCCCGACTCCCCTCATTCCCAGACTCCCCCATCCACCGACTCCCCCGATTCCCCGACTCCCCCATCCCCGATTCCCCCCATCCCCCCACTCCCCCCATCCTGACTCCCCCCGATCCCCGACTCCCCTAATCCCCCACTCCCCACATCCCCCACTCCCCCATCCCCCGACTCAACCCATCCCCGACTCCCCCATCCCCCCATTCCCCACATTCCCCGTCTCCCCCTGTTTCCCGACTCTCCCCATTTCCCGACTCCCCCCGATCCCTGGCTCCCCCCATCCCTGACTCCCCCATCCCCGACTCCCCCCATTCTCTGACTCCACCCCTTCCCCGACTCCACCCCTTCCTCGACTCCACACCTTCCCCGACTCCACACCTTCCCCGACTCCACCCCTTCCCTGACTCCACCACTTCCCCGACAACGCCCCTTCCCCGACTCCCTCCATCCCCCGACTACCCCATCCCCCAACTCCCCCTATTCCCCGACTCCCCCCATTCCCCGATTCCCCCATTCCCCGACTCCTCCATTCCCCGATTCCCCCCGATTCCCCGACTCCCCCCATTCCCCGACTCCCCCATTCCCCGACTCCCCTCATTACCCGACTCCCCCATTCCCGTGCTCCACCCATTCCCCGACTCCCACCACCCTGACCCCCCATTTCCCGACTGCCCCATTCCCTGACTCCCCCATTCCACGACTCCAACCCATCCCCGACACCCCCATTCCACGACTCCCCCGCTATTCCCCGACTCAGCCCCTTTTCCCAACTCCCCCCATTCCCCGATTCCCCCATTCCCCAACTACCCCCATTCCCCGAATCCCCCATTCCCTGAATCCCCCCATTCCCCGACTCCCCCCATTCACCGACTCCCCCATTCCCCGAATACCCCCCATCCCTGACTTCCCCCAACCCCGACTCACCCCATTCCCCGACTCCCCCCATTACCCGACTCCCCCCATTCCCCGACTCCCCCGCCATTCCCCGACTCAGCCCCATTCCCCAACTCCCCCGTTCCCCGACACCCCCCACACCCTAACTCCCCCCCCGTCGCAGACTACCCCCCCCATTCCCCGACTCCCCCTTCCCCAAATCCACCCCTTCCCAGACTTCCCCCTTCCCTGACTCCCCTCTTCCCCGCTGCCCCCACTTCCCCGACTCCACACATTCCTCGTCTCACCCCATTTCCCGACTCCCCCAGATCCCCAGCTCCCCCATCCCTGACTCCCCCATCCCCGACTCCCCCAATTCTCCGACTCCACCCCTTCCCCGACTCCACCCCTTCCCCGACTCCACACTTCCCCGACTCCACCCTTCCCCGACTCCACCCCTTCCCCGACTCCACCCCTTCCCTGACTCCACCACTTCCCCGACAACGCCCCTTCCCCGACTCCCTCCATCCCCCGACTCCCCCCATACCTCAACTCCCCCTATTCCCCGACTTGCCCCATTTCCCGACAGCCCCCATCCCAGACTCCCCCCATCCCCGACTCCCCCATCCCCGACTCCCCCCGTCCCCGACTCCCACCATTCCCCGATTCCCCCCATTCCCCGACTCCCCCATTCTCCGAATCCCCCCATTACCCGAATCCCACCAATTCCCCGAATCCCCCCCATTCCCCGACTCCCCCATTCCCGGACTCCCCCCAAACCCGACTCCCCCCATTCCCCGACTCCTCCCATTCTCCCACTCCCCCCCATTCACCGACTCCCCCCCATTCCCTGACTCCCCCACATTCCCTGACTCCCCCCATTCCACGACTTCCCCCCATTCCCCGACTCCCCCCATTACCCGACTCAAACCCATTCCCCAACTCCCCCCGTTCCCCGACACCCCCCACTCCCTAACTCCCCCCTTTCGCAGCCTACCCCCCCATTTCCTGACTCCCCCTTCCCCGAATTCACCCCTTCCCAGACTCCCCCTTTCCCTGACTCCCCCTTCCCTGACTCCCCTCTTCCCCGCTTCCGGCCCCTTCCTTGACTGCCCCCCTTCCCCGACTCCCCCCTTCCCTGACTACCCACTCCCCCGACTGCCCCCCTCCACAACTCCCCCATCTTCCCCGACCTCCCCCCACTCCGACTCCCCCCATCCCCCGACTCCCTCATCCCCCGACTCCCCCGATTCCCCGACTCCCCCGATTCCCCGACTCCCCCCATTCCCCGACTCCCCCCATTCCCCGACTCCCCCCATTCCCCGACTCCCCCATTCCCCGAATCCCCCCATTCCCCGACTCCCCCCATACCCCGACTCCCCGCCATTCCCGACTCCCCCCGATCCCCGACACCCCTCATCCCCCATTCCCCCATCCCCCACTCCCCCCATCCCCCGACTCACCACATCCCCGACTCCCCCCATTCTCCGACTCCACCCATTCCCCGACTCCCCCATTCCCCGAATCCCCCCATTCCCCGACTCCCCCCATACCCCGACTCCCCGCCATCCCCGACTCCCCCCGATCCCCGACTCCCCTCATCCCCCACTCCCCCATCCCCCACTCCCCCCATCCCCCGACTCACCACATCCCCGACTCCCCCCATTCTCCGACTCCACCCCTTCCCCGACTCCACCCCTTCCCCGACTCCACCCTTCCCCGACTCCACCCCTTCCCCGACTCCACCCCTTCCCTGACACAACCACTTCCCCGACAACGCCCCTTCCCCGATTCCCTCCATCCCCCGACTCCCCCCATCCCTTAACTCCCCCTATTCCCCGACCTGCCCCATTTCCCGACTGCCCCCATCCCAGACTCCCAAATCCCCGACTCCCCCATCCCCGACACCCCCAATCCCCGACTCCCCCTCCATTCCCCGACTCAGCCCCATTCCCCAACTCCCCCGTTCCCCGACACCCCCCACTCCCTAACTCCCCCCTTCGCAGACTACCGCCCATTTCCCGACTCCCCCTTCCCCGAATCCACCCCTTCCCAGACTCCCCTTTTCCCTGACTCCCACCTTTCCTGACTCCCCCCCCCATCCGCGACTCCCTCTTTCAACGATTCCCCCATTCCCCGACTACCCCATTCCCCGAATCCCCCATTCCCTGAATCCCCCCCATTCCCCGACTTCCCCCTTTCACCGACTCCCCCTATTCCCCGTCTCCCCCCATTCCCTGACTCCCCCATTCCCCTGCTCCACCCATTCCCCGACTCCCACCATCCCTGAGCCCCCATTCCCCTACTCCCCCCATTCCCCGACTCCCCCATTCCCCGACTCCAACCCATCCCCGACACCCCCATTCCACGACACCCCCGCCATTCCCCCACTCAGCCCCATTCCCCAACTCCCCCGTTCCCCGACACCCCCCACTCCCTAACTCCCCCCCCGTCGCAGACTACCCCCCATTCCCCGACTCCCCCTTCCCCGAATCCACCCCTTCCCAGACTCCCCCTTTCCCTGACTCCCCCCATCCCTGACTCCCCTCTTCCCCGCTTCCCCCACTTCCCCGACTGCCCCCGTAGTCCGACTTCCCCCATCCCCGACTACCCACATTCCTCGACTCCCCCCATCCCCGACTCCCCCGATTCCCCGACTCCCCCCATTCCCCGACTCCCCCCATTCCCCGACTCCCCCCATTCCCCGACTCCCCTCATCCCCCACACCCCCCATCCCCCATTCCCCCCATCCCGCGACTCACCCCATCCCCGACTCCCCCCATCCCCCCACTCCCCCCATTCCCCGTCTCCCCCTATTTCCCGACTCCCCCCGATTTCCGGCTCCCCCATCCCTGACTCCCCCCATCCCCGACTCCCCCATTCTCCGACTCCACCGCTTCCCCGACTCCACCCCTTCCAGGACTCCACCCTTCCCCGACTCCACCCCTTCCCCGACTCCACCCCTTCCCTGACTCCACCACTTCCCCGACAACGCCCCTTCCCCGACTCCCTCCATCCCACCAACTCTCCCCACACCCCAACTCCCCCTATTCCCCGACTTGCCCCATTTCCCGACACCTCCCATCCCAGACTCCCCCCATCCCCGTCTCCCCCATCCCCGACTCCCCCCGTCCCCGACTCCCCGCATTCCCCGATTCCCCCCATTCCCTGACTCCCCCATTCACCGAATCCCCCCATTCCCCGAATCCCCCCAATTCCCCGAATCCCCCCCATTCCCCGACTCCCCCCATTCCCTAACTCCACCCATCCCCGACTCCCCCCATCCCCGACTCCCCCCATTCCCCAATTGCCCAGATTCCCCGAATCCCCCCATTCCCCGAATCCCCCCCATTCCCCGACTCCCCCATTCCCCGACTCCCCCAATTCCCCGACTCCCCCCCCATTCCCCGACTCCCCCATTCCCCTGCTCCACCCATTCCCCGACTCCCACCATTCCTGACCACCCATTCCCCGACTCCCCCCATTCCCGAACTGCCCCCATTCCCCAACGCCACCCCATCCCCGACACCTCCATTCCCCGACTCCCCCGCCATTCCCCGACTCAGCCCCATTCCCCAACTCCCCCCGTTCCCCGACACCCCCCACTCCCTAACTCCCCACCTTCGCAGACTACCCCCCCATTTCCCCACTCCCCCTTCCCCGAATCCACCCCTTCCCATACTCCCCTTTTCCCTGACTCCCAACTTCTCTGACTCCCCCCCCATCCGCGACTCCCCCATTCCCCGATTCCGCCATTCCCCGACTAACCCCATTCCCCGAATCCCCCATTCCCCGAATCCCCCATTCCCTGAATCCCCCCCATTCCCTGACTCCCCCATTCCCTGACTCCCCCTTCCCTGACTCCCCCCAACCCCGACTCCCCCCATTCCCCGATTCCCCCCATTCCCCGACTCCTCCTTTCCCCGACTCCCCCCATTCCCCGACTCCCCCCATTCCCCGACTCCCCTCAATCCCCGACTCCCCAATTCCCGTGCTCCACCCATTCCCCGACTCCCACCATCCCTGACCCCCCATTCCCCGACTGCCCCCATTCCCCGACTCCCCCCATTCCACGACTCCAACCCATCCCCGACACACCCATTCCACGACTCCCCCGCTAGTGCCCGACTCAGCCCCATTCCCCAACTCCCCCCGTTCCCCGACACCCCCACTCCCTAACTCCCCCTCTTCGCAGACTACCCCCCCATTCCCCGAATCCCCCTTCCCCGAATCCACCCCTTCCCAGACACCCCCTTTCCCTGACTCCCCCCTTCCCTGACTCCCCTCTTCCCCGCTTCCCCCCTTCCCCCAATGCCCCCTAGTCCGACTTCCCCCATCCCCGACTCCCCTCATTCCCAGACTCCCCCATCCACCGACTCCCCCGATTCCCCGACTCCCCCATCCCCGATTCCCCCCATCCCCCCACTCCCCCCATCCTGACTCCCCCCGATCCCCGACTCCCCTAATCCCCCACTCCCCACATCCCCCACTCCCCCATCCCCCGACTCAACCCATCCCCGACTCCCCCATCCCCCCATTCCCCACATTCCCCGTCTCCCCCTGTTTCCCGACTCTCCCCATTTCCCGACTCCCCCCGATCCCTGGCTCCCCCCATCCCTGACTCCCCCATCCCCGACTCCCCCCATTCTCTGACTCCACCCCTTCCCCGACTCCACCCCTTCCCCGACTCCACACCTTCCCCGACTCCACACCTTCCCCGACTCCACCCCTTCCCTGACTCCACCACTTCCCCGACAACGCCCCTTCCCCGACTCCCTCCATCCCCCGACTACCCCATCCCCCAACTCCCCCTATTCCCCGACTCCCCCCATTCCCCGATTCCCCCATTCCCCGACTCCTCCATTCCCCGATTCCCCCCGATTCCCCGACTCCCCCCATTCCCCGACTCCCCCATTCCCCGACTCCCCTCATTACCCGACTCCCCCATTCCCGTGCTCCACCCATTCCCCGACTCCCACCACCCTGACCCCCCATTTCCCGACTGCCCCATTCCCTGACTCCCCCATTCCACGACTCCAACCCATCCCCGACACCCGCATTCCACGACTCCCCCGCTATTCCCCGACTCAGCCCCTTTTCCCAACTCCCCCCATTCCCCGATTCCCCCATTCCCCAACTACCCCCATTCCCCGAATCCCCCATTCCCTGAATCCCCCCATTCCCCGACTCCCCCCATTCACCGACTCCCCCATTCCCCGAATACCCCCCATCCCTGACTTCCCCCAACCCCGACTCACCCCATTCCCCGATTCCCCCCATTCCCCGACTCCTCCATTCCCCGAATCCCCCCCATTCCCCGACTCCCCCCATTCCCCGACTCCCCCATTCCCCGACTTCTCCATTCCCCTGCTCCACCCATTCCCCGACTCCCACCATCCCTGAGCCCCCATTCCCCGACTCCCCCCATTCCCCGACTTCAACCCATCCCCGACCCCCCCATTCCACGACTCCCCCGCCATTCCCCGACTCAGCCCCATTCCCCAACTCCCCCCGTTCCCCGACACCCCCCACTCCCTAACTCCCCACCTTCGCAGACTACCCCCCCATTTCCCCACTCCCCCTTCCCCGAATCCACCCCTTCCCATACTCCCCTTTTCCCTGACTCCCAACTTCTCTGACTCCCCCCCCATCCGCGACTCCCCCATTCCCCGATTCCGCCATTCCCCGACTAACCCCATTCCCCGAATCCCCCATTCCCTGAATCTCCCCCATTCCCCGACTCCCCCATTCCCTGACTCCCCCTTCCCTGACTCCCCCCAACCCCGACTCCCCCCATTCCCCGATTCCCCCCATTCCCCGACTCCTCCATTCCCCGAATCCCCCCCATTCCCCGACTCCCCCCATTCCCCGACTCCCCTCAATCCCCGACTCCCCAATTCCCGTGCTCCACCCATTCCCCGACTCCCACCATCCCTGACCCCCCATTCCCCGACTGTCCCCATTCCCCGACTCCCCCCATTCCACGACTCCAAACCCATCCCCGACACACCCATTCCACGACTCCCCCGCTAGTGCCCGACTCAGCCCCATTCCCCAACTCCCCCCGTTCCCCGACACCCCCACTCCCTAACTCCCCCTCTTCGCAGACTACCCCCCCATTCCCCGAATCCCCCTTCCCCGAATCCACCCCTTCCCAGACACCCCCTTTCCCTGACTCCCCCCTTCCCTGACTCCCCTCTTCCCCCCTTCCCCCAATGCCCCCTAGTCCGACTTCCCCCATCCCCGACTCCCCTCATTCCCAGACTCCCCCATCCACCGACTCCCCCGATTCCCCGACTCCCCCATCCCCGATTCCCCCCATCCCCCCACTCCCCCCATCCTGACTCCCCCCGATCCCCGACTCCCCTAATCCCCCACTCCCCACATCCCCCACTCCCCCATCCCCCGACTCAACCCATCCCCGACTCCCCCATCCCCCCATTCCCCACATTCCCCGTCTCCCCCTGTTTCCCGACTCTCCCCATTTCCCGACTCCCCCCGATCCCTGGCTCCCCCCATCCCCGACTCCCCCCATTCTCTGACTCCACCCCTTCCCCGACTCCACCCCTTCCCCGACTCCACCCTTCCCCGACTCCACACCTTCCCCGACTCCACCCCTTCCCTGACTCCACCACTTCCCCGACAACGCCCCTTCCCCGACTCCCTCCATCCCCCGACTACCCCATCCCCCAACTCCCCCTATTCCCCGACTCCCCCCATTCCCCGATTCCCCCATTCCCCGACTCCTCCATTCCCCGATTCCCCCCGATTCCCCGACTCCCCCCATTCCCCGACTCCCCCATTCCCCGACTCCCCTCATTACCCGACTCCCCCATTCCCGTGCTCCACCCATTCCCCGACTCCCACCACCCTGACCCCCCATTTCCCGACTGCCCCATTCCCTGACTCCCCCATTCCACGACTCCAACCCATCCCCGACACCCCCATTCCACGACTCCCCCGCTATTCCCCGACTCAGCCCCTTTTCCCAACTCCCCCCATTCCCCGATTCCCCCATTCCCCAACTACCCCCATTCCCCGAATCCCCCATTCCCTGAATCCCCCCATTCCCCGACTCCCCCCATTCACCGACTCCCCCATTCCCCGAATACCCCCCATCCCTGACTTCCCCCAACCCCGACTCACCCCATTCCCCGATTCCCCCCATTCCCCGACTCCTCCATTCCCCGAATCCCTCCCATTCCCCGACTCCCCCATTCCCCGACTTCTCCATTCCCCTGCTCCACCCATTCCCCGACTCCCACCATCCCTGAGCCCCCATTCCCCGACTCCCCCCATTCCCCGACTTCAACCCATCCCCGACCCCCCCATTCCACGACTCCCCCGCCATTCCCCGACTCAGCCCCATTCCCCAACTCCCCCCGTTCCCCGACACCCCCCACTCCCTAACACCCCACCTTCGCAGACTACCCCCCCCATTTCCCCACTCCCCCTTCCCCGAATCAACCCCTTCCCAGACTCCCCTTTTCCCTGACTCCCACCTTCCCTGACTCCCCCCATCCGCGACTCCCCCATTCCCCGATTCCGCCATTCCCCGACTACCCCCATTCCCCGAATCCCGCATTCCCTGAATCCCCCCATTCCCCGACTCCCCTCATTCCCCGACTCCCCCATTCCCTGACTCCCCCTTCCCTGACTCCCCCCAACCCCGACTCCCCCCATTCCCCGATTCCCCCCATTTCCCGACTCCTCCATTCCCCGATTCTCCCGATTCCCCGACTCCCCCCATTCCCCGACTCCCCCATTCCCCGACTCCCCCATTCCCCGACTCCCCTCATTACCCGACTCCCCCATTCCCGTGCTCCACCCATTCCCCGAATCCCACCACCCTGACCCCCGATTTCCCGACTGCCCAATTCCCTGACTCCTCCCATTCCATGACTCCAACCCATCCCCGACAGCCCCATTCCACGACTCCCCCGCTAAACCCCGACTCAGCCCCATTCCCCAACTCCCCCCATTCCCCGACACCCCCACTCCCTAACGTCCCCCCCTTTGCAGACTACTCCCCATTTCCCGACTCCCCGTTCCCCGAATCCACCCCTTCCCAGACGCCCCTTTTCCCTGACTCCCACCTTCCCTGACTACCCCCCATCCGCGACTCCCCCATTCCCCGATTCCCCCATTCCCTGAATCCCCCCATTCCCCGACTCCCCCCATTCACCGACTCCCCCCATTCCCCGAATTCCCCCCATCCCTGACTTCCCCCAACCCCGACTCACCCCATTCCCCGATTCCCCCCATTCCCCGACTCCTCCATTCCCCGAATCGCCCCCATTCCCCGACTCCCCCATTCCCCGACTCCCCCCATTCCCCTTCCTCCATTCCCCTGCTCCACCCATTCCCCGACTCCCCCATTCCCCGACTCCCCCATTCCCCGACTTCAACCCATCCCCGACACCCCCATTCCACGACTCCCCCGCCAATCCCCGACTCAGCCCCATTCCCCAACTCCCCCGTTCCCCGACACCCCCCACTCCCTAACTCCCCCCCGTCGCAGACTACCCCCCCCCATTCCCCGACTCCCCCTTCCCCGAATCCACCCCTTCACAGACTCCCCCTTTCCCTGACTCCCCCCTTCCCTGACTCCCCTCTTCCCCGCTGCCCCCACTTCCCCGACTGCCCCCGTAGTCCGACTTCCCCCATCCCCGACTCCCCACATTCCCCGTCTCACCCCATTTCCCGACTCCCCCAGATCCCCAGCTCCCCCATCCCTGACTCCCCCATCCCCGACTCCCCCAATTCTCCGACTCCACCCCTTCCCCGACTCCACCTCTTCCCCGACTCCACCCTTCCCCGACTCCACCCTTCCCCGACTCTACCCCTTCCCCGACTCCACCCCTTCCCTGACTCCACCACTTCCCCGACAACGCCCCTTCCCCGACTCCCTCCATCCCCCGACTCCCCCCATACATCAACTCCCCCTATTCCCCGACTTGCCCCATTTCCCGACAGCCCCCATCCCAGACTCCCCCCATCCCCGACTCCCCCATCCCCGACTCCCCCCGTCCCCGACTCCCACCATTCCCCGATTCCCCCCATTCCCCGACTCCCCCATTCTCCGAATCCCCCCATTACCCGAATCCCACCAATTCCCCGAATCCCCCCCATTCCCCGACTCCCCCATTCCCGGACTCCCCCCAAACCCGACTCCCCCCATTCCCCGACTCCTCCCATTCCCCCACTCCCCCCCATTCACCGACTCCCCCCCATTCCCTGACTCCCCCCATTCCCTGAATCCCCCCATTCCACGACTTCCCCCCATTACCCGACTCCCCCATTCCCCGACTCCCCCCCATTCCCCCGACTCCCCCCATTCCCCTGCTCCACCCATTCCCCGACTCCCACCATCCCTGACCCCCTATTCCCCGACTCCCCCATTCCCGAACTGCCCCCATTCCCCAACTCCACCCCATTCCCGACACCCCCATTCCCCGACTCCCCCGCCATTCCCCGATTCAAACCCATTCCCCAACTCCCCCCGTTCCCCGACACCCCCCACTCCCTAACTCCCCCCTTTCGCAGCCTACCCCCCCATTTCCTGACTCCCCCTTCCCCGAATCCACCCCTTCCCAGACTCCCCCTTTCCCTGACTCCCCCTCCCTGCCTCCCCTCTTCCCCGCTTCCGGCCCCTTCCTTGACTGCCCCCCTTCCCCGACTCCCCCCTTCCCTGACTACCCACTCCCCCGACTGCCCCCCTCCACAATTCCCCCATCTTCCCCGACCTCCCCCCACTCCGACTCCCCCCATCCCCCGACTCCCTCATCCCCCGACTCCCCCCATTCCCCGACTCCCCCCATTCCCCGACTCCCCCCCATTCCCCGACTCCCCATTCCCCGAATCCCCCCATTCCCCGACTCCCCCCATACCCCGACTCCCCGCCATCCCCGACTCCCCCCGATCCCCGACTCCCCTCATCCCCCACTCCCCCATCCCCCACTCCCCCCATCCCCCGACTCACCACATCCCCGACTCCCCCATTCTCCGACTCCACCCCTTCCCCGACTCCACCCCTTCCCCGACTCCACCCTTCCCCGACTCCACCCCTTCCCCGACTCCACCCCTTCCCTGACACAACCACTTCCCCGACAACGCCCCTTCCCCGACTCCCTCCATCCCCCGACTCCCCCCATCCCTTAACTCCCCCTATTCCCCGACTTGCCCCGTTTCCCGACTGCCCCCATCCCAGACTCCCAAATCCCCGACTCCCCCATCCCCGACACCCCCAATCCCCGACTCCCCCGCCATTCCCCGACTCAGCCCCATTCCCCAACTCCCCCGTTCCCCGACACCCCCCACTCCCTAACGCCCCGCTTCGCAGACTACCGCCCATTTCCCGACTCCCCCTTCCCCGAATCCACCCCTTCCCAGACTCCCCTTTTCCCTGACTCCCACCTTTCCTGACACCCCCCCCCCATCCGCGACTCCCTCTTTCACCGATTCCCCCATTCCCCGACGACCGCCATTCCCCGAATCCCCCATTCCCTGAATCCCCCCCATTCCCCGACTTCCCCCATTGACCGACTCCCCCTATTCCCTGAATCCCCCCCATCCCTGACTCCACCCAAGCCCGACTCCCCCCATTCCCCGATTCCCCCCATTCCCCGACTCCTCCATTCCCCGAATCCCCCTCCATTCCCCGACTCCCCCCATTCCCCGACTCCCCCCATTCCCCGACTCCAACCCATCCCCGACACCCCCATTCCACGACACCCCCGCCATTCCCCGACTCAGCCCCATTCCCCAACTCCCCCGTTCCCCGACACCCCCCACTCCCATAACTCCCCCCCGTCGCAGACTACCCCCCATTCCCCGACTCCCCCTTCCCCGAATCCACCCCTTCCCAGACTCCCCCTTTCCCTGACTCCCCCCATCCCTGACTCCCCTCTTCCCCGCTTCCCCCACTTCCCCGACTGCCCCCGTAGTCCGACTTCCCCCATCCCCGACTCCCCACATTCCTCTACTCCCCCCATCCCCCGACTCCCCCGATTCCCCGACTCCCCCCATTCCCCGACTCCCCCCCATTCCCCGACTCCCCCCATTCCCCGACTCCCCTCATCCCCCACACCCCCCATCCCCCATTCCCCCCATCCCGCGACTCACCCCATCCCCGACTCCCCCCATCCCCCCACTCCCCCCATTCCCCGTCTCCCCCTATTTCCCGACTCCCCCCGATTTCCGGCTCCCCCATCCCTGACTCCCCCCATCCCCGACTCCCCCCATTCTCCGACTCCACCGCTTCCCCGACTCCACCCCTTCCCCGACTCCACCCTTCCCCGACTCCACCCCTTCCCCGACTCCACCCCTTCCCTGACTCCACCACTTCCCCGACAACGCCCCTTCCCCGACTCCCTCCATCCCCCGACTCTCCCCACACCCCAACTCCCCCTATTCCCCGACCTGCCCCATTTCCCGACAGCCCCCATCCCAGACTCCCCCCATCCCCGTCTCCCCCATCCCCGACTCCCCCCGTCCCCGACTCCCCTCATTCCCCGATTCCCCCCATTCCCTGACTCCCCCATTCCCCGAATCCCCCCATTCCCCGAATCCCCCCAATTCCCTGAATCCCCCCCATTCCCCGACTCCCCCCATTCCCTAACTCCACCCATCCCCGACTCCCCCCATCCCCGACTCCCCCCATTCCCCAATTGCCCAGATTCCCCGAATCCCCCCATTCCCCGAATCCCCCCCATTCCCCGACTCCCCCATTCCCCGACTCCCCCAATTCCCTGACTCCCCCCATTCCCCGACTCCCCCATTCCCCTGCTCCACCCATTCCCCGACTCCCACCATTCCTGACCACCCATTCCCCGACTCCCCCCATTCCCGAACTGCCCCCATTCCCCAACGCCACCCCATCCCCGACACCCCGCCATTCCCCCACTCAGCCCCATTCCCCAACTCCCCCCGTTCCCCGACACCCCCCACTCCCTAACTCCCCACCTTCGCAGACTACCCCCCCCATTTCCCCACTCCCCCTTCCCCGAATCCACCCCTTCCCAGACTCCCCTTTTCCCTGACTCCCAACTTCTCTGACTCCCCCCCCATCCGCGAATCCCACATTCCCCGATTCCGCCATTCCGCGACTAACCCCATTCCCCGAATCCCCCATTCCCTGAATCCCCCCCATTCCCCGACTCCCCCATTCCCTGACTCCCCCTTCCCTGACTCCCCCCAACCCCGACTCCCCCATTCCCCGAATCCCCCCCATCCCTGACTTCCCCCAACCCCGACTCACCCCATTCCCCGATTCCCCCCATTCCCCGACTCCTCCATTCCCCGAATCCCCCTCATTCCCCGACTCCCCCCATTCCCCGACTCCCCCCATTCCCCGACTCCCCCCATTCCCCGAGTCCCCCATTCCCCTGCTCCACCCATTCCCCGACTCCCCCATTCCCCGACTCCCCCATTCCCCGACTTCAACCCATCCCCGACACCCCCATTCCACGACTCCCCCGCCATTCCCCGACTCAGCCCCATTCCCCAACTCCCCCGTTCCCCGACACCCCCCACTCCCTAACTCCCCCCCGTCGCAGACTACCCCCCCCATTCCCCGACTCCCCCTTCCCCAAATCCACCCCTTCCCAGACTCCCCCTTTCCCTGACTCCCCCCTTCCCTGACTCCCCTCTTCCCCGCTGCCCCCACTTCCCCGACTGCCCCCGTAGTCCGACTTCCCCCATCCCCGACTCCCCACATTCCCCGTCTCACCCCATTTCCCGACTCCCCCAGATCCCCAGCTCCCCCATCCCTGACTCCCCCTTCCCCGACTCCCCCAATTATCCGACTCCACCCTTTCCCGACTCCACCCCTTCCCCGACTCCACCCTTCCCCGACTCCACCCTTCCCCGACTCCACCCCTTCCCCGACTCCACCCCTTCCCTGACTCCACCACTTCCCCGACAACGCCCCTTCCCCGACTCCCTCCATCCCCCGACTCCCCCCATACCTCAACTCCCCCTATTCCCCGACTTGCCCCATTTCCCGACAGCCCCCATCCCAGACTCCCCCCATCCCCGACTCCCCCATCCCCGACTCCCCCCGTCCCCGACTCCCACCATTCCCCGATTCCCCCCATTCCCCGACTCCCCCATTCTCCGAATCCCCCCATTACCCGAATCCCCCCAATTCCCCGAATCCCCCCCATTCCCCGACTCCCCCATTCCCGGACTCCCCCCAAACCCGACTCCCCCATTCCCCGACTCCTCCCATTCCCCCACTCCCCCCCATTCACCGACTCCCCCCCATTCCCTGACTCCCCCCATTCCCTGACTCCCCCCATTCCACGACTTCCCCCCATTCCCCGACTCCCCCCATTACCCGACTCCCCCCATTCCCCGACTCCCCTCCATTCCCCGACTCCCCCCATTCCCCTGCTCCACCCATTCCCCGACTCCCACCATCCCTGACCCCCTATTCCCCGACTCCCCCATTCCCGAACTGCCCCCATTCCCCAACTCCACCCCATTCCCGACACCCCCATTCCCCGACTCCCCCGCCATTCCCCGACTCAAACCCATTCCCCAACTCCCCCCGTTGCCCGACACCCCCACTCCCTAACTCCCCCCTTTCGCAGCCTACCCCCCCATTTCCTGACTCCCCCTTCCCCGAATCCACCCCTTCCCAGACTCCCCCTTTCCCTGACTCCCCCTTCCCTGACTCCCCTCTTCCCTGCTTCCGGCCCCTTCCTTCACTGCCCCCCTTCCCCGACTCCCCCCTTCCCTGACTACCCACTCCCCCGACTGCCCCCCTCCACAACTCCCCCATCTTCCCCGAACTCCCCCCACTCCGACTCCCCCCATCCCCCGACTTCCTCATCCCCCGACTTCCTCATCCCCCGACTCCCCCGATTCCCCGACTCCCCCCATTCCCCGACTCCCCCCATTCCCCGACTCCCCCCATTCCCCGACTCCCCCATTCCCCGAATCCCCCATTCCCCGCCTCCCCCCATACCCCGACTCCCCGCCATCCCCCACTCCCCCATCCACCACTCCCCCCATCCCCCGACTCACCACATCCCCGACTCCCCCCATTCTCCGACTCCACCCCTTCCCCGACTCCACCCCTTCCCCGACTCCACCCTTCCCCGACTCCACCCCTTCCCCGACTCCACCCCTTCCCTGACACAACCACTTCCCCGACAACGCCCCTTCCCCGACTCCCTCCATCCCCCGACTCCCCCCAGCCCTTAACTCCCCCTATTCCCCGACTTGCCCCATTTCCCGACTGCCCCCATCCCAGACTCCAAAATCCCCGACTCCCCCATCCCCGACACCCCCAATCCCCGACTCCCCCGCCATCCCCCAACTCAGCCCCATTCCCCAACTCCCCCGTTCCCCGACACCCCCCACTCCCTAACTCCCCCCTTCGCAGACTACCGCCCATTTCCCGACTCCCCCTTCCCCGAATCCACCCCTTTCCAGATTCCCCTTTTCCCTGACTCCCACCTTTCCTGACTCCCCCCCCATCCGCGACTCCCTCTTTCACCGATTCCCCCATTCCCCGACTACCCCCATTCCCCGAATCCCCCATTCCCTGAATCCCCCCCATTCCCCGACTTCCCCCTTTCACCGACTCCCCCTATTCCCTGAATCCCCCCCATCCCTGACTCCCCCCAAGCCCGACTCCCCCCATTCCCCGATTCCCCCCATTCCCCGACTCCTCCATTCCCCGAATCCCCCTCCATTCCCCGACTCCCCCCATTCCCCGACTCCCCCCATTCCCTGACTCCCCCATTCCCCTGCTCCACCCATTCCCCGACTCCCACCATCCCTGAGCCCCCATTCCCCTACTCCCCCCATTCCCCGACTCCCCCCATTCCCCGACTCCAACCCATCCCCGACACCCCCATTCCACGACACCCCCGCCATTCCCCGACTCAGCCCCATTCCCCAACTCCCCCGTTCCCCGACACCCCCCACTCCCTAACTCCCCCCCCCGTCGCAGACTACCCCCCATTCCCCGACTCCCCCTTCCCCGAATCCACCCCTTCCCAGACTCCCCCTTTCCCTGACTCCCCCCATCCCTGACTCCCCTCTTCCCCGCTTCCCCCACTTCCCCGACTGCCCCCGTAGTCCGACTTCCCCCATCCCCGACTCCCCACATTCCTCGACTCCCCCCATCCTCCGACTCCCCCGATTCCCCGACCCCCCCATTCCCCGACACCCCCCCATTCCCCGACTCCCCCCATTCCCCGACTCCCCCCATCCCCCCACTCCCCCCATTCCCCGTCTCCCCCCGATTTCCGGTTCCCCCATCCCTGACTCCCCCCATCCCCGACTCCCCCCATTCTCCGACTCCACCGCTTCCCCGACTCCACCCCTTCCCCGAATCCACCCTTCCCCGACTCCACCCCTTCCCCGACTCCACCCCTTCCCTGACTCCACCACTTCCCTGACAACGCCCCTTCCCCGACTCCCTCCATCCCCCGACTCTCCCCACACCCCAACTCCCCCTATTCCCCGACTTGCCCCATTTCCCGACAGCCCCCATCCCAGACTCCCCCCATCCCCGTCTCCCCCATCCCCGACTCCCCCCGTCCCCGACTCCCCCCATTCCCCGATTCCCCCCATTCCCTGACTCCCCCATTCCCCGAATCCCCCCATTCCCCGAATCCCCCCAATTCCCCGAATCCTCCCCATTCCCCGACTCCCCCCATTCCCTAACTCCACCCATCCCCGACTCCCCCCATCCCCGACTCCCCCCATTCCCCAATTGCCCCGATTCCCCGAATCCCCCCATTCCCCGACTCCCCCATTCCCCGACTCCCCCAATTCCCTGACTCCCCCCCATTCCCCGACTCCCCCATTCCCCTGCTCCACCCATTCCCCGACTCCCACCATTCCTGACCCCCCATTCCCCGACTCCCCCCATTCCCGAACTGCCCCCATTCCCCAACGCCACCCCATCCCCGACACCTCCATTCCCCGACTCCCCCGCCATTCCCCGACTCAGCCCCATTCCCCAACTCCCCCCGTTCCCCGACACCCCCCACTCCCTAACTCCCCACCTTCGCAGACTACCCCCCCATTTCTCCACTCCCCCTTCCCCGAATCCACCCCTTCCCAGACTCCCCTTTTCCCTGACTCCCAACTTCTCTGACTCCCCCCCCATCCGCGACTCCCCCATTCCCCGATTCCGCCATTCCCCGACTAACCCCATTCCCCGAATCCCCCATTCCCAGAATCCCCCCCATTCCCCGACTCCCCCATTCCCTGACTCCCCCTTCCCTGACTCCCCCCAACCCCGACTCCCCCCATTCCCCGATTCCCCCCATTCCCCGACTCCTCCATTCCCCGAATCCCCCCCATTCCCCGACTCCCCCCATTCCCCGACTCCCCTCAATCCCCGACTCCCCCATTCCCGTGCTCCACCCATTCCCCGACTCCCACCATCCCTGACCCCCCATTCCCCGACTGCCCCCATTCCCCGACTCCCCCCATTCCACGACTCCAACCCATCCCCGACACCCCCATTCCACGACTCCCCCGCTAGTGCCCGACTCAGCCCCATTCCCCAACTCCCCCCGTTCCCCGACACCCCCACTCCCTAACTCCCCCCCTTCGCAGACTACCCCCCCATTCCCCGAATCCCCCTTCCCCGAATCCACCCCTTCCCAGAGTCCCCCTTTCCCTGACTCCCCCCTTCCCTGACTCCCCTCTTCCCCGCTCCCCCCCTTCCCCCAATGCCCCCGAGTCCGACTTCCCCCATCCCCGACTCCCCACATTCCCAGACTCCCCCATCCACCGACTCCCCCGATTCCCCGACTCCCCCATCCCCGATTCCCCCCATCCCCCCACTCCCCCCATCCCTGACTCCCCCCGATCCCCGACTCCCCTCATCCCCCACTCCCCACATCCCCCACTCCCCCATCCCCCGACTCAACCCATCCCCGACTCCCCCATCCCCCCATTCCCCACATTCCCCGTCTCCCCCTGTTTCCCGACTCTCCCCATTTCCCGACTCCCCCCGATCCCTGGCTCCCCCCATCCCTGACTCCCCCATCCCCGACTCCCCCCATTCTCTGACTCCACCCCTTCCCCGACTCCACCCCTTCCCCGACTCCACCCTTCCCCGACTCCACACCTTCCCCGACTCCACCCCTTCCCTGACTCCACCACTTCCCCGACAACGCCCCTTCCCCGACTCCCTCCATCCCCCGACTACCCCATCCCCCAACTCCCCCTATTCCCCGACTCCCCCCATTTCCCGACTGCCCCCATCCCAGACTCCCCCATCCCCGACTCCCCCATCCCCGACTCCCCCATTCCCCGATTCCGCCCATTCCCCGACACCCCCCATTCCCCGACTCCCCCATTCCCTGAATCCCCCCATTCCCCGAATCCCCCCATTCCCCGACTTCCCATTCCCCGACTCCCCCATTCCCTGACTCCCCCCATCCCCGACTCCCCCATCCCCGACTCCCCGCATTCCCCAATTCCCCCCATTCCCCGACTCCCCCAATTCCCCGACTCCCCCCATTCCCCGACTCCCCCCATTCCCCTGCTCCACCCATTCCTCGACTCCCACCATCCCTGACCCCCCATTCCCCGACTCCCCCCATTCCCCAACTCCACCCCATCCCCGACACCCCCATTCCCCGACTCCCCCGCCATTCCCCGACTCAGCCCCATTCCCCAACTCCCCCCGTTCCCCGACACCCCCCACTCCTTAACTCCCCCCTTCGCAGACTATCCCCCCGTTCCCCGACTCCCCCTTCCCCGAATCCACCCCTTCCCAGACTCCCCCTTTCCCTGACTCCCCCTTCCCTGACTCCCCTCTTCCCCGCTTCCCCCACTTCCCCGACTGCCCCTGTAGTCCGACTTCCCCAATCCCCGACTCACCCCATTCCCCGACTCCCCCCATCCCCCGACTCCCCCCATTCCCCGAATACCCACATTCCCCGACTCCCCCATACCCCGATTCCCCCCATCCCCGACGCCCCCCGATCCCCGACTCCCCTCATCCCCCACTCCCCCCATCCTCCACTCCCCCATCCCCCGACTCACCCCATCCCCGACTCCCCCCATCCCCCCACTCCCCCCATTCCACGTCTCCCCCCATTTCCCGACTCCCCCCGAGCCCCGGCTCCCCCCATCTCTGACTCCCCGCACCCCGACTCACCCCATTCTCCGACTCCACCCCATCCCCGACTCCACCCCTTCCCCGAATACTCCCTTCCCCGACTCCACCCCTTCCCCGACTCCACCCCTTGCCTGACTCCACCACTTCCCCGACAACGCCCCATCCCCAACTCCCTCCATCCCCCGACTCCCCCATCCCCCATCTCACGCATTCCCCGACTCCCCCCATTCCCCGAATCCCCCCAGTCCCCGACTCACCCCATTCCCCGACTCCCCCATTCCCCAACTCCCCCCCATTCCCCCACTCCCCCCATTCCCCTGCTCCTCGCATTCCCCGACTCCCACCATCCCTGATCACCCATTCCCCGACTCCGCCCATTCCCGAAATCCCCCCATTCCCCAACTCCACCCCATCCTCGACTCTCCCCGATCCCCGACTCCCCTCATCCCCACTCCCCCCATCCCCCACTCCCCCATCCCCCGACTCACCCCATCCGCGACTCCCCCCATCCCCCACTCCCCCATTCCCCGTCTCCCCCCGTTTCCCGACCCTCCCCATTTCCCGACTCCCTCCGATCCCCGGCAACCCCATCCCTGACTCCCCCCATCCCCGACTCCACCACTTTCCCGACTCCCCCCATTCCCCGAATCCCCCCAAATCCCCGACTCCCCCCATACCCCGGCTCCCCCATCCCTGACTCCCCCCGATCCCCGACTCCCCTCATCCCCCACTCCCCACATCCCCCATTCCCCCATCCCCCGACTCAACCCATCCCCGACTCCCCCATCCCCCCATTCCCCACATTCCCCGTTTCCCCCTGTTTCCCGACTCTCCCATTTTCCCGACTCCCCCCGATCCCTGGCTCCCCCCATCCCTGACTCCCCCCATTCTCTGACTCCACCCCTTCCCCGACTCCACTCCTTCCCCGACTCCACCCTTCCCCGACTCCACACCTTCCCCGACTCCACCCCTTCCCTGACTCCACCACTTCCCCGACAACGCCCCTTCCCCGACTCCCTCCATCCCCCGACTACCCCATTCCCCAACTCCCCCTATTCCCCGACTCCCCCCATTTCCCGACTGCCCCCATCCCAGACTCCCCCATCCCCGACTCCCCCATCCCCGACTCCCCCCATTCCCCGATTCCGCCCATTCCCCGACACCCCACATTCCCCGACTCCCCCATTCCCTGAATCCCCCCATTCCCCGGCTCCCCCATTCCCCGACTCCCCGCATTCACCGACTCCCCCCATTCCCGACTCCCCCATCCCCGACTCCCCCATTCCCCAATTCCCCCCATTCCCCGACTCCCCCATTCCCCGAATCCCCCCGATTCCCCGACTCCCCCCATTCCCCGACTCCCCCATTCCCCGACTCCCCCCCATTCCCCGACTCCCCCATTCCCCTGCTCCACCCATTCCCCGTCTCCCACCATCCCTGACCCCCCATTCCTCGACTCCCCCCATTCCCGAACTCCCCCCATTCCCCAACTCCACCCCATCCCCGACACCCCCATTCCCCGAATCCCCCCCCATTACCCGACTCAGCCCCATTCCCCAACTCCCCCCGTTCCCCGACACCCCCCCACTCCCTAACTCCCCCCCCTTCGCAGACTACCCCCCCATTTCCTGACTCCCCCTTCCCCGAATCCACCCCTTCCCAGACTCCTCCTTTCCCTGACTCCCCCCTTCCCTGACTCCCCTCTTCCCCGCTTCCGCCCCCATCCTCGACTGCCCCCCTACCCCGACTCCCACCTTCCCCAATTCCCCCCTTCCCCAACTCCCCCCCTTCCCTGACTACCCACTCCCCCGACTGCCCCCCTCCACAACTCCGCCTCCTTCCCCGACCTCCCCCCCACTCCCCCATCCCCCGACTTCCTCATCCCCGACTTCCTCATCCCCGACTCCCTCCATTCCCCGACTCCCTCCATTCCCCGACTCCCCCATTCCCCGACTCCCCCCATTCCCCGACTCCCCCACAATCCCCGACTCCCCCCCCATTCCCCGAATCCCCCCATTCCCCGACTCCGCCCATACCCCGAGTCCCCCCATCCCCGACTCCCCCCGATCCCCGACTCCCCTCATCCCCCACTCCCCCCATCCCCCACTCCCACCATCCCCCCACTCCCCCCATTCCCCGTCTCCCCCCATTTCCCGACTCCCCCCGATCCCCGGCACCCCCATCCCTAACTCCCCCATCCCCGACTCCCCCATCCCCGACTCCCCCATTCGCCGACTCCACCCCTTCCCCGACTCCACCCCTTCCCCGACCCCACCCTTCCCCGACTCCACCCCTTCCTCGACTCCACCCCTTCCCTGACTCCACCACTTCCCCGACAACGCCCCTTCCCCGACTACCTCATCCCCCGACTCCCCCATTCCCCAACTTCCCCTATTCCCCGACTTGCCCCATTTCCCGAATGCCCCCATCCCAGACTCCCCCCACCCCCGACTCCCCCATCCCGACTCCCCCCCCATCCCCGACTCTCCCCATTCCCCGATTCCCCCCATTCCCCGACTCCCCCATTCCCCGAATCCCCCCGCTCCCCGAATCCCCCCATTCCCCGACTTCCAATTCCCCGACTCCCCCATTCCCTGACTCCCCCCATCCCCGACTCCTCCATCCCCGACTCCCCGCATTCCCCAATTCCCCCCATTCCCCGACTCCCCCAATTCCCCGACTCCCCCCATTCCCCGACTCCCCCCATTCCCCTGCTCCACCCATTCCTCGACTCCCACCATCCCCGACCCCCCATTCCCCGACACCCCCCATTCCCCAACTCCACCCCATCCCCGACACCCGCATTCCCCGACTCCCCCGCCATTCCCCGACTCAGCCCCATTCCCCAACTCCCCCCGTTCCCCGACACCCCCCACTCCCTAACTCCCCCCTTCGCAGACTATCCCCCCGTTCCCCGACTCCCCCATCCCCGAATCCACCCCTTCCCAGACTCCCCATTTCCCTGACTCCCCCTTCCCTGACTCCCCTCTTCCCCGCTTCCCCCACTTCCCCGACTGCCCCCGTAGTCCGACTTCCCCCTTCCCCGACTCCCCACATTCCCCGACTCCCCCCATCCCCCGACTCCCCCCATTCCCCGAATCCCCACATTCCCCGACTCCCCCATACCCCGATTCCCCCCCATCCCCGACGCCCCCCGATCCCCGTCTCCCCTCATCCCCCACTCCCCCCATCCTCCACTCCCCCCATCCCCCGACTCACCCCATCCCCGTCTCCCCCCATCCCCCCACTCCCCCCATTCCACGTCTCCCCCCATTTCCCGACTCCCCCCGAGCCCCGGCTCCCCCCATCCCTGACTCCCCCCACCCCGACTCACCCCATTCTCCGACTCCACCCCATCCCCGACTCCACCCCTTCCCCGAAAACACCCTTCCCCGACTCCACCCCTTCCCCGACTCCACCCCTTCCCTGACTCCCCCCATCCCCGACTCCTCAATCCCCGACTCCCCCCAGTCCCCAATTCCCCATATTCCCCGACTCCCCTCATTCCCCGAATCCCCCCCATTCCCCGACTCCCCCCATTCCCCGACTCCCCCAATTCCCCGACTCCCCCATTCCCCGACTCCCCCCATTCCCCTGCTCCACCCATTCCCCGACTCCCACCATCCCTGACCACCCATTCCCCGACTCCCCCATTCCCGAACTGCCCCCATTCCCCATCTCCACCCCATCCCCGACACGCCCATTCCCCGACTCCCCCGCCATTCCCCGACTCAGCCCCATTCCCCAACTCCCCCCATCCCATCACTCCCGCCATTCCCCGTCTCCCCCGTTTCCCGATTCTTCCCATTTCCCGACTCCCTCCGATCCGTGGCTCCCCCCATCCCTGACTCCCCCCATTCTCAGACTCCACCCCTTCCCCGACTCCACCCTTCCCCGACTCCACCCCTTCCCCGACTCCACCCCTTCCCTGACTCCACCACTTCCCCGACAACGCCCCTTCCCCGACTACCTCATCCCCCGACTCCCCCATTCCCCAACTTCCCCTATTCCCCGACTTGCCCCATTTCCCGAATGCCCCCATCCCAGACTCCCCCCACCCCCGACTCCCCCATCCCGACTCCCCCCCCATCCCCGACTCTCCCCATTCCCCGATTCCCCCCATTCCCCGACTCCCCCATTCCCCGAATCCCCCCGCTCCCCGAATCCCCCCATTCCCCGACTTCCAATTCCCCGACTCCCCCATTCCCTGACTCCCCCCATCCCCGACTCCCCCATCCCCGACTCCCCGCATTCCCCAATTCCCCCCATTCCCCGACTCCCCCAATTCCCCGACTCCCCCCATTCCCCGACTCCCCCCATTCCCCTGCTCCACCCATTCCTCGACTCCCACCATCCCCGACCCCCCATTCCCCGACACCCCCCATTCCCCAACTCCACCCCATCCCCGACACCCGCATTCCCCGACTCCCCCGCCATTCCCCGACTCAGCCCCATTCCCCAACTCCCCCCGTTCCCCGACACCCCCCACTCCCTAACTCCCCCCTTCGCAGACTATCCCCCCGTTCCCCGACTCCCCCATCCCCGAATCCACCCCTTCCCAGACTCCCCATTTCCCTGACTCCCCCTTCCCTGACTCCCCTCTTCCCCGCTTCCCCCACTTCCCCGACTGCCCCCGTAGTCCGACTTCCCCCTTCCCCGACTCCCCACATTCCCCGACTCCCCCCATCCCCCGACTCCCCCCATTCCCCGAATCCCCACATTCCCCGACTCCCCCATACCCCGATTCCCCCCCATCCCCGACGCCCCCCGATCCCCGTCTCCCCTCATCCCCCACTCCCCCCATCCTCCACTCCCCCCATCCCCCGACTCACCCCATCCCCGTCTCCCCCCATCCCCCCACTCCCCCCATTCCACGTCTCCCCCCATTTCCCGACTCCCCCCGAGCCCCGGCTCCCCCCATCCCTGACTCCCCCCACCCCGACTCACCCCATTCTCCGACTCCACCCCATCCCCGACTCCACCCCTTCCCCGAAAACACCCTTCCCCGACTCCACCCCTTCCCCGACTCCACCCCTTCCCTGACTCCCCCCATCCCCGACTCCTCAATCCCCGACTCCCCCCAGTCCCCAATTCCCCATATTCCCCGACTCCCCTCATTCCCCGAATCCCCCCCATTCCCCGACTCCCCCCATTCCCCGACTCCCCCAATTCCCCGACTCCCCCATTCCCCGACTCCCCCCATTCCCCTGCTCCACCCATTCCCCGACTCCCACCATCCCTGACCACCCATTCCCCGACTCCCCCATTCCCGAACTGCCCCCATTCCCCATCTCCACCCCATCCCCGACACGCCCATTCCCCGACTCCCCCGCCATTCCCCGACTCAGCCCCATTCCCCAACTCCCCCCATCCCATCACTCCCGCCATTCCCCGTCTCCCCCGTTTCCCGATTCTTCCCATTTCCCGACTCCCTCCGATCCGTGGCTCCCCCCATCCCTGACTCCCCCCATTCTCAGACTCCACCCCTTCCCCGACTCCACCCTTCCCCGACTCCACCCCTTCCCCGACTCCACCCCTTCCCTGACTCCACCACTTCCCCGACAAAGCCCCTTCCCCGACTCTCTCCACCCCCGACTCCCCCCATCCCCCAACTCCCCCTATTCCCCGACTCCCCAATTTCCCGACTGTCCCATCCCAGACTCCCCCCATCCCCGACTCCCCCATTCCCCGATTCCCCCATTCCCCGACTCACCCCATTCCCCGAATCCCCCCATTCCCCGAATCCCCCCTTTCCCCGACTTGCCCATTCCCCGACTCCCCCCATTCTCTGACTCCCCCCATCCCCGAATCCCCCCATCCCTGACTCCCCCGATTCCCCAATTCACCCCATTCCCCGACTCCCCCCATTCCCCGAATCCCCCCAGTCCCCGACTCACCCCATTCCCCGACTCCCCCATTCCCCAACTCCCCCCCATTCCCCCACTCCCCCCATTCCCCTGCTCCTCGCATTCCCCGACTCCCACCATCCCTGATCACCCATTCCCCGACTCCGCCCATTCCCGAAATCCCCCCATTCCCCAACTCCACCCCATCCTCGACTCTCCCCGATCCCCGACTCCCCTCATCCCCACTCCCCCCATCCCCCACTCCCCCATCCCCCGACTCACCCCATCCGCGACTCCCCCCATCCCCCCACTCCCCCATTCCCCGTCTCCCCCCGTTTCCCGACCCTCCCCATTTCCCGGCTCCCTCCGATCCCCGGCTACCCCATCCCTGACTCCCCCCATCCCCGACTCCACCACTTTCCCGACTCCCCCCATTCCCCGAATCCCCCCAAATCCCCGACTCCCCCCCATACCCCGGCTCCCCCATCCCTGACTCCCCCCGATCCCCGACTCCCCTCATCCCCCACTCCCCACATCCCCCATTCCCCCATCCCCCGACTCAACCCATCCCCGACTCCCCCATCCTCCCATTCCCCACATTCCCCGTTTCCCCCTGTTTCCCGACTCTCCCATTTTCCCGACTCCCCCCGATCCCTGGCTCCCCCCATCCCTGACTCCCCCCATTCTCTGACTCCACCCCTTCCCCGACGCCACTCCTTCCCCGACTCCACCCTTCCCCGACTCCACACCTTCCCCGACTCCACCCCTTCCCTGACTCCACCACTTCCCCGACAACGCCCCTTCCCCGACTCCCTCCATCCCCCGACTACCCCATTCCCCAACTCCCCCTATTCCCCGACTCCCCCCATTTCCCGACTGCCCCCATCCCAGACTCCCCCATCCCCGACTCCCCCATCCCCGACTCCCCCCATTCCCCGATTCCGCCCATTCCCCGACACCCCACATTCCCCGACTCCCCCATTCCCTGAATCCCCCCATTCCCCGGCTCCCCCATTCCCCGACTCCCCGCATTCACCGACTCCCCCCATTCCCGACTCCCCCATCCCCGACTCCCCCATTCCCCAATTCCCCCCATTCCCCGACTCCCCCATTCCCCGAATCCCCCCGATTCCCCGACTCCCCCCATTCCCCGACTCCCCCATTCCCCGACTCCCCCCCATTCCCCGACTCCCCCATTCCCCTGCTCCACCCATTCCCCGTCTCCCACCATCCCTGACCCCCCATTCCTCGACTCCCCCCATTCCCGAACTCCCCCCATTCCCCAACTCCACCCCATCCCCGACACCCCCATTCCCCGACTCCCCCCGCCATTACCCGACTCAGCCCCATTCCCCAACTCCCCCCGTTCCCCGACACCCCCCCCACTCCCTAACTCCCCCCCTTCGCAGACTACCCCCCCATTTCCTGACTCCCCCTTCCCCGAATCCACCCCTTCCCAGACTCCTCCTTTCCCTGACTCCCCCCTTCCCTGACTCCCCTCTTCCCCGCTTCCGCCCCCATCCTCGACTGCCCCCCTACCCCGACTCCCACCTTCCCCAATTCCCCCCTTCCCCAACTCCCCCCCTTCCCTGACTACCCACTCCCCCGACTGCCCCCCTCCACAACTCCCCCTCCTTCCCCGACCTCCCCCCCACTCCCCCATCCCCCGACTTCCTCATCCCCGACTCCCCCGGTTCCCCGACTCCCTCCATTCCCCGACTCCCCCATTCCCCGACTCCCCCCATTCCCCGACTCCCCCACAATCCCCGACTCCCCCCCCATTCCCCGAATCCCCCCATTCCCCGACTCCGCCCATACCCCGAGTCCCCCCATCCCCGACTCCCCCCGATCCCCGACTCCCCTCATCCCCCACTCCCCCCATCCCCCACTCCCACCATCCCCCACTCCCCCCATTCCCCGTCTCCCCCCATTTCCCGACTCCCCCCGAGCCCCGGCTCCCCCCATGTCTGACTCCCCCCACCCCGACTCACCCCATTCTCCGACTCCACCCCATCCCCGACTCCACCCCTTCCCCGAATACACCCTTCCCCGACTCCACCCCTTCCCCGACTCCACCCCTTCCCTGACTCACCCCATCCCCGACTCCTCAATCCCCGACTCCCCCCAGTCCCCAATTCCCCACATTCCCCGACTCCCCTCATTCCCCGAATCCCCCCCATTCCCCGACTCCCCCCATTCCCCGACTCCCCCAATTCCCCGACTCCCCCATTCCCCGACTCCCCCCATTCCCATGCTCCACCCATTCCCCGACTCCCACCATCCCTGACCACCCATTCCCCGACTCCCCCATTCCCGAGCTGCCCCCATTCCCCATCTCCACCCCATCCCCGACACGCCCATTCCCCGACTCCCCCGCCATTCCACGACTCAGCCCCATTCCCCAGCTCCCCCCAGCCCATCACTCCCGCCATTCCCCGTCTCCCCCCGTTTCCCGATTCTTCCCATTTCCCGACTCCCTCCGATCCCCGGCTCCCCCCATCCCTGACTCCCCCCATTCTCAGACTCCACCCCTTCCCCGACTCCACCCTTCCCCGACTCCACCCCTTCCCCGACTCCACCCCTTCCCTGACTCCACCACTTCCCCGACAAAGCCCCTTCCCCGACTCTCTCCACCCCCGACTCCCCCATCCCCCAACTCCCCCTATTCCCCGACTCCCCAATTTCCCGACTGTCCCATCCCAGACTCCCCCCATCCCCGACTCCCCCATCCCCGACTCCCCCATTCCCCGATTCCCCCATTCCCCGACTCCCCCCATTCCCCGAATCCCCCCATTCCCCGAATCCCCCCTTTCCCCGACTTGCCCATTCCCCGACTCCCCCCATTCCCTGACTCCCCCATCCCCGAATCCCCCCATCCCCGACTCCCCCGATTCCCCAATTCACCCCATTCCCCGACTCCCCCCATTCCCCGAATCCCCCCAGTCCCCGACTCACCCCATTCCCCGAC
The DNA here is from genome assembly GCF_964213995.1 of Mustelus asterias. Taxonomy (NCBI): domain Eukaryota; kingdom Metazoa; phylum Chordata; class Chondrichthyes; order Carcharhiniformes; family Triakidae; genus Mustelus; species Mustelus asterias. The sequence goes on from NW_027592217.1 coordinate 37,248, forward strand.
TCCCCCATTCCCCAACTCCCCCCCATTCCCCCACTCCCCCCATTCCCCTGCTCCTCGCATTCCCCGACTCCCACCATCCCTGATCACCCATTCCCCGACTCCGCCCATTCCCGAAATCCCCCCATTACCCAACTCCACCCCATCCTCGACTCTCCCCGATCCCCGACTCCCCTCATCCCCACTCCCCCCATCCCCCACTCCCCCATCCCCCGACTCACCCCATCCGCGACTCCTCCCATCCCCCCACTCCCCCATTCCCCGTCTCCCCCCATTTCCCGACCCTCCCCATTTCCCGACTCCCTCCGATCCCCGGCTACCCCATCCCTGACTCCCCCCATCCCCGACTCCACCACTTTCCCGACTCCACCCCTTCCCCGACTCCACCCTTCCCCGACACCACCCCTTCCGCGACTCCACCCCTTCCCTGAATCCACCACTTCCCCGACAACGCCCCTTCCCCGACTCCCTCGGTCCCCCGACTCCCCCCATCCCCCAACTCCCCTTATTCCCCGTCTCCCCCATTTCCCGACTGCCCCATCCCTGACTCCCCCATCCCCGACTCCCCCATCCCTGACTCCCCCATCCCCGACTCCCCCATTCCCCGATTCCCCCCATTCCCCGACTAACCCCATTCCCCGAATCCCCCCCATTCCCCGACTTCCCCATTCCCCGACTCCCCCCAATCCCTGACTCCCCCATCCCCGACTCCCCCCATCCCCGACTCCCCCCATTCCCCAATTCCCCCCATTCCCCGACTCCCGCCATTCACCGAATCCCCCCCATTCCCCGACTCCCCCCATTCCCCGACACCCTCATTCCCCGACTCCCCCGCCATTCCCCGACTCAGCCCCATTCCCGAACTCCCCCCATTCACCGACTACCCCCATTCCCCGACTCCCCCCATTCCACGGCTCCCCCTTTCCCCGACTCCTCCCCATTCCCCCACTCCCCCCATTCCGCTGCACCACCCATTCCCCGACTCCCACCATCCCTGACCACCCATTCCCCGACTCCCCCCATTCCCGAACTCCCCCCATTCCCCGACTCCACCCATCCCCGTCACCCCCATTCCCTGACTCCCCCCCATCCCCGATTCCCCCCTATCCCCGACTCCCCTCATCCCACACTCCCCCCATCCCCCACTCCCCCCATCCCCCGACTCACCCCATCCCCGACTCCCCCCATTCCCCACATTCACCGAATCCCCCCCATCCCCCGACTCACCCCATCCCCGACTCCCCCCATTCCCCAATTCCCCCCATTCACCGAATCCCCCCCATTCCCCGACTCCCCCCATTCCCCGACACCCCCATTCCCCGACTCCCCCGCCAGTCCCCGACTCAGCCCCATTCCCGAACTCCCCCCATTCCCCGACTCACCCCATCCCCGACTCCCCCCATTCCCCAATTCCCCCCATTCACCGAATCCCCCCCATTCCCCGACTCAGCCCCATTCCCCGACACCCCCATTCCCCGACTCCCCCGCCATTCCCCGACTCAGCCCCATTCCCGAACTCCCCCATTCCCCGACTCCCCCAATTCCCCGACTCCCCCCATTCCACGACTCCCCCATTCCCCGACTCCCCCCATTCCCCCACTCCCCCCATTCCGCTGCACCACCCATTCCCCGACTCCCACCATCCCTGACCACCCATTCCCCGTCACCCCCATTCCCTGACTCCCCCCCATCCCCGATTCCCCCCTATCCCCGACTCCCCTCATCCCACACTCCCCCAATCCCCCACTCCCCCCATCCCCCGACTCACCCCATCCCCGACGCCCCCCATCCCCCCACTCCCCCATTCCCCGTCTCACCCCGTTTCCCGACCCTCCCCATTTCCCGACTCCCTCTGCTCCCCGGCTCCCCCCATCCGTGACTCCCCCCATCCCCGACTCCCCCCATTATCCGAACCCACCCCTTCCCCGACTCCACCCCTTCCCCGACTCCACCCTTCCCCGACTCCACCCCTTCCCTGACTCCACCACTTCCCCGACAACGCCGCTTCCCCGACTCCCTCCATCCCCCGACTGCCCCACCCCGACTCCCCCCATCCCCGACTCCCCATTCCCCGATTCCCCCCATTCCCTGACTCCCCCCATTCCCCGAATCCCCCCATTCCCCGACATCCCCCCATTCCCCGACATCCCCATTCCCCGACTCCCCCCATTCCCCGACTCCCCCATCCCCGACTCCCCCCATCCCCGACTCTCCCATTCCCCAATTCCCCCTTTCCCCGACTCCCCACATTCACTGAATCCCCCCCATTCCCCGACTCCCCCATTCCCCGACACCCCCATTGCCCGACTCCCCCGCCATTCCCCGACTCAGCCCCATTCCCGAACTCCCCCCGTTCCCCGACACCCCCCACTCCCTAACTCCCCCCTTCGCAGACTACCCCCCCATTTCCTGACTCCCCCTTCCCCGAATCCACCCCTTCCCAGACTCCCCCTTTCCCTGACTCCTCCCTTCCCTTACTCCCCTCTTCCCCGCTTCCGCCCACTTCCTCGACTGCCCCCTACCCCGACTCCCACCTTCCTCAATTCCCCCCTTCCCCAACTCCCCCCTTTCCCTGACTACCCACTCCCCCGACTGCCCCCCTCCACAACTCCCCCTCCTTCCCCGACCTCCCCCCCACTCCGAGTCCCCCCATCACCCGACTCCCCCATTCCCCGACTCCCCCCAACCGCGACAACCCCCATTCCCCGACTCTCCACATCCCCCTACTCCCCGCCATTCCCCGACTCAGCCCCATTCCCGAACTCCCCCCGTTCCCCGACACCCCCCACTCCCGAACTCCCCCCGTTCCCCAACATCCCCCACTCCCTAACTCCCCCCTTCGCAGACTACCTCCCCATTTCCTGACTCCCCCTTCCCCGAATCCACCCCTTCCCAGCCTCCCCCTTTCCCTGACCCCTCCCTTCCCTGACTCCCCTCTTCCCCGCTTCCGCCCACTTCCTCGACTGCCCCCTACCCCGACTCCCACCTTCCTCAATTCCCCCCTTCCCCAACTCCCCCCTTTCCCTGACTACCCACTCCCCCGACTGCCCCCCTCCACAACTCCCCCTCCTTCCCCGAACTCCCCCCCACTCCGAGTCCCCCCATCCCCCGACTCCCCCATTCCCCGACTCCCCCCAACCGCGACAACCCCCATTCCCCGACTCTCCACATCCCCCTACTCCCCCCATTCCCCGACTCCCCCCCCATTCCCCGACTCCCCCCATTCCCCCACTCCCCCCCATTCGCCGACTCCCCCCCATTCCCCGACTCCACCCCATTCCCCGACTCCCCCCCATTCCCTGTCTACCCCATTCCCCGACTCCCCCCCATTCCCCTACTCCCCCCCCATTCCACGACTCCCCCCATTCCCCGAGTGCCCCCATTCCCCGACTCCCCCATTCCCCTGCTCCACCAATTCCTCGACTCCCACCATCCCTGACCCCCCATTCCCCGACTCCCCACATTCCCGAACTCCCCCATTCCCCGACTCCACCCCATCCCCGACACCCCCATTCCACGACTCCCCCGCCATTCCCTGACTCAGCCGCATTCCCCAACTCCCCCCGTTCCCCGACACCCCCACTCCCTAACTCCCCCCTTCGCAGAGTACCCACCATTCCCCGACTCCCCCTTCCCTGATTCCACCCATTCCCAGACTCCCGCTTTCCCTGACTCACCCCTTCCCTGACTCCCCTCTTCTCCCCTTCCCCGACTGCCCCCTACTACGACTCCCCCATCCCCGTCTCCGCCCATTCCCCGACTCCCACATCCCCCGACTTCCCTGATTCCCCGACTCCCCCCATTCCCCGACTCCCCCCAATTCCTGACTCGCCCCATTCCCCGACTCCCCCTCATTCCCCGACTCCCCCCATTCCCCGACACCCCAATTCCCCGACTCCCCCCCGATTCCCCGACTCCCCCCCCATTCCCCGTCTCCCCTCCAATCCCCGACTCCTCCTCATTCCCTTACTCCCCCATACCCTGACTCCCCCCTTGCCCGACTCCCCCGTCCCCGACTCCCCTCATCCCCCATTCGCCCATCCCCCACTTCTCCCATCCCCCGACTCCCCCATCCCCCGACTCCCCCCATCACCCCACTCCCCCATTCCCCGACTCCCCCCATTTCCCGTCTCCCCCCATTTCCGACTCCCCCGATCCCCGGCTCCACCCATCCCCGACTCCCCCATCCCCGGCTTCCCCCATCCCCGACTCCTCCCATCCCCGACTCCCCCCATTCTACGACTCCACCCCTTCTCGGACTCCACCCCTTCCCGACTCCACCCCTTCCCCGACTCCACCACTTCCCCGACAACGTCTCTTCCCCGACTCCCTCCATCCCCCGACTCCCCCATCCCCCAACTCCCCCTCTTCCCCGACTCCCACAATTTCCCAACTCCCCCCATCCCCGACTCCCCCATCCCCGACTCCCCCATCCCCGACTCCCCCCCATCCGCGACTCCCCCATTTCCCGATTCCCCCATTCCCCGACTACCACCATTCCCCGAATCCCCCCATTCCCTGAATCCCCCCCATTCCCTGACTCCCCCATTCCCCGACTCCCCCCATTCCCTGACTCCACCATCCCTGACTCCCCCCAACCCCGACTCCCCCCATTCCCCGACTCCTCCATTCCCCGAATCCCCCCCATTCCCCGACTCCCCCCATTCCCGACTCCCCCATTCCCCTGCTCCACCCATTCCCCGACTCCCACCATCACTGACCCCCTTTCCCCGACTCCCCCCATTCCCCGACTCCCCTCATTCCCCGACTCCAACACATCCCCGACACCCCATTCCACGACTCCCCCGCCATTCCCCGACTCAGCCCCATTCCCCAACTCCCTCTGTTCCCCGTCACCCCCCACTCCCTAACTCCCCCCCTTCGCAGACAACCCCCCCATTCCCCGAATCACCCTTCCCCGAATCCACACCTTCCCAGACTCACCCTTTCCCTGGCTACCCCTTCCCTGACTCCTCTCTTCCCCGCTTCCCCCCTTCCCCGACTGCCCCCCTAGTCCGACTTCCCCATCCCCGACTCCCCACATTCCCCGACTCCCCCCATCCCCCGACTCCCCCCATTCCCCGACTCCCCCAATTCCCCGACTCCCACCATCCCTAACCCGCCATTCCCCGACTCCCCCCATTCCCGAACTCCCCCCATTCCCCGCCTCCACCCCATCCCCGACAGCCCGATTCCATGACTCTTCTGCCATTCCCTGACTCAGCCACATTCCCCAACTCCCCCCATTCCCCGACACCCCCGCTCCCTAACTCCGCCCCTTCGCAGACTACCCCCCATTCCCCGACTCCCCCTTCCCCGAATCCACCCGTTCCCAGACTCCCGCTTTCCCTGACTCACCCCTTCCCTGACTCCGCTCTTCTCCCCCTTCCCCGACTGCCCCCTACTACGACTCCCCCATCCCCGACTCCGACCATTCCCCGACTCCCACATCCCCCCGACTTCCCCGATTCCCCCCATTCCCCGACTCCCCCCAAATCCTGACTCCCCCCATTCCCCGACTCCCCCTCATTCCCCGACTCCCCCCATTCCCCGACACCCCAATTCCCCGACTCCCCCGATTCCCCGACTCCCCCCCATCCCCCGTCTCCCCTCCAATCCCCGACTCCTCCTCATTCCCTTACTCCCCCATACCCTGACTCCCCCCTTCCCCGACTCCCCCCGTCCCCGACTCCCCTCACCCCCCACTCGCCCATCCCCTACTCCTCCCATCCCCCGACTCTCCCATCCCCCGACTCCCCCCATCACCCCACTCCCCCGTTCCCCGACTCCCCCCATTTCCCGACTCCCCTCATTTCCGACTCCCCCCGATCGCCAGCTCCACCCATCCCCGACTCCCCACGTCCCCCTACTCCCCCCATTCCCCGACTCCCCCCCATTCCCCGACTCCCCCCATTCCCCCACTCCCCCCCCATTCGCCGACTCCCCCCCATTCCCCGACTCCACCCCATTCCCCGACTCCCCCACATTCCCTGTCTACCCCCATTCCCCGACTCCCCCCCATTCCCCTACTCCCCCCCCATTCCACGACTCCCCCCATTCCCCGAGTCCCCCCATTCCCCGACTCCCCCATTCCCCTGCTCCACCAATTCCTCGACTCCCACCATCCCTGACACCCCATTCCCCGACTCCCCACATTCCCGAACTCCCCCATTCCCCGACTCCACCCCATCCCCGACACCCCCATTCCACGACTCCCCCACCATTCCCTGACTCAGCCGCATTCCCCAACTCCCCCCGTTCCCCGACACCCCCACTCCCTAACTCCCCCCTTCGCAGAGTACCCACCATTCCCCGACTCCCCCTTCCCCGAATCCACCCCTTCCCAGACTCCCGCTTTCCCTGACTCACCCCTTCCCTGACTCCCCTCTTCTCCCCTTCCCCGACTGCCCCCTACTATGACTCCCCCATCCCCGGCTCCGCCCATTCCCCGACTCCCACATCCCCCGACTCCCCCGATTCCCCGACTCCCCCCATTCCCCGACTCCCCCCCAATTCCTGACTCGCCCCATTCCCCGACTCCCCCTCATTCCCCGACTCCCCCCATTCCCCGACACCCCAATTCCCCGACTCCCCCCCGATTCCCCGACTCCCCCCCATTCCCCGTCTCCCCTCCAATCCCCGACACCTCCTCATTCCCTTACTCCCCCCATACCCTGACTCCCCCCTTGCCCGACTCCCCCGTCCCCGACTCCCCTCATCCCCCACTCGCCCATCCCCCACTTCTCCCATCCCCCGACTCCCCCATCCCCCGACTCCCCCCATCACCCCACTCCCCCATTCCCAGACTCCCCCCATTTCCCGTCTCCCCCCATTTCCGACTCCCCCGATCCCCGGCTCCACCCATCACCGACTCCCCCATCCCCGGCTTCCCCCATCCCCGATTCCTCCCATCCCTGACTCCCCCCATTCTACGACTCCACCCCTTCTCGGACTCCACCCCTTCCCGACTCCACCCCTTCCCCGACTCCACCACTTCCCCGACAACGTCTCTTCCCCGACTCCCTCCATCCCCCGACTCCCCCATCCCCCAACTCCCCCTCTTCCCCGACTCCCACAATTTCCCAACTCCCCCCATCCCCGACTCCCCCCATCCCCGACTCCCCCCATCCCCGACTCCCCCATCCCCGACTCCCCCCCATCCGCGACTCCCCCATTTCCCGATTCCCCCATTCCCCGACTACCCCCATTCCCCGAATCCCCCCATTCCCTGAATCCCCCCCATTCCCTGACTCCCCCATTCCCCGACTCCCCCCATTCCCTGACTCCACCATCCCTGACTCCCCCCAACCCCGACTCCCCCATTCCCCGACTCCTCCATTCCCCGAATCCCCCCCATTCCCCGACTCCCCCCATTCCCGACTCCCCCATTCCCCTGCTCCACCCATTCCCCGACTCCCACCATCACTGACCCCCTTTCCCCGACTCCCCCCATTCCCCGACTCCCCTCATTCCCCGACTCCAACACATCCCCGACACCCCATTCCACGACTCCCCCGCCATTCCCCGACTCGGCCCCATTCCCCAACTCCCTCTGATCCCCGACACCCCCCACTCCCTAACTCCCCCCCTTCGCAGACAACCCCCCCCATTCCCCGAATCACCCTTCCCCGAATCCATACCTTCCCAGACTCACCCTTTCCCTGACTGCCCCTTCCCTGACTCCTCTCTTCCCCGCTTCCCCCCTTCCCCGACTGCCCCCCTAGTCCGACTTCCCCATCCCCGACTCCCCACATTCCCCGACTCCCCCCATTCCCCGACTCCCCCCATTCCCCGACTCCCCCAATTCCCCGACTCCCACCATCCCTAACCCGCCATTCCCCGACTCCCCCCATTCCCGAACTCCCCCCATTCCCCGCCTCCACCCCATCCCCGACAGCCCGATTCCATGACTCTTCTGCCATTCCCTGACTCAGCCGCATTCCCCAACTCCCCCCGTTCCCCGACACCCCCGCTCCCTAACTCCGCCCCTTCGCAGACTACCCCCCATTCCCCGACTCCCCCTTCCCCGAATCCACCCCTTCCCAGACTCCCGCTTTCCCTGACTCACCCCTTCCCTAACTCCGCTCTTCTCCCCCTTCCCCGACTGCCCCCTACTACGACTCCCCCATCCCCGACTCCGCCCATTCCCCGACTCCCACATCCCCCGACTCCCCCGATTCCCCGACTCCCCCCATTCCCAGACTCCCCCCAATTCCTGACTCCCCCCATTCCCCGACTCCCCCTCATTCCCCGACTCCCCCCATTCCCCGACACCCCAATTCCCCGACTCCCCCGATTCCCCGACTCCCCCCCATTCCCCGTCTCCCCTCCAATCCCCGACTCCTCCTCATTCCCTTACTCCCCCATACCCTGACTCCCCCCTTCCCCGACTCCCCCCGTCCCCGACTCCCCTCACCCCCCACTCGCCCATCCCCTACTCCTCCCATCCCCCGACTCCCCCATCCCCCGACTCCCCCCATCACCCCACTCCCCCGTTCCCCGACTCCCCCCATTTCCCGACTCCCCTCATTTCCGACTCCCCCCGATCGCCAGCTCCACCCATCCCCGACTCCCCCATTCCCGGCTTCCCCCATCCCCGACTCCCCCATCCCCGACTCCCCCCATTCTCCGACTCCACCCCTTCCCCGACTCCACCCCTTCCCGACTCCACCCCTTCCCCGACTCCACCACTTCCCCGACAACGTCCCTTCCCCGACTCCCTCCATCCCCCGACTCCCCCATCCCCCAACTCCCCCTCTTCCCCGACTCCCACCATTTCCCAACTCCCTGCATCCCCGACTCCCCCCATCTCCAACTTCCCCATCCCCGACTCCCCCCATCCGCGACTCCCCCATTTCCCGATTCCCCCATTCCCCGACTACCACCATTCCCCGAATCCCCCCATTCCCTGAATCCCCCCCATTCCCTGACTCCCCCATTGCCCGACTCCCCCCATTCCCTGACTCCCCCATCCCTGACTCCCCCCAACCCCGACTCCCCCATTCCCCGATTCCCCCCATTCCCCGACTCCTCCATTCCCCGAATCCCCCCCATTCCCCGACTCCACCCATTCCCCGACTCCCCCCATTCCCCGACTCCCCCCATTCCCGACTCCCCCATTCCCCTGCTGCACCCATTCCCCGACTCACACCATCACTGACCCCCATTCCCCGACTCCCCCCATTCCCCGACTCCCCTCATTCCCCGACTCCAACCCATCCCCGACACCCCCATTCCACGACTCCCCCGCCATTCCCCGACTCAGCCCCATTCCCCAACTCCCTCCGTTCCCGGACCCCACCACTTCCTAACTCCCCACCTTCGCAGACAACCCCCTCATTCCCCGAATCACCCTTCCCCGAATGCACACCTTCCCAGACTCCCCCTTTCCCTGACTGCCCCTTCCCTGACTCCTCTATTCCCCGCTTCCCCCCTTCCCCGACTGCCCCCCTCGTCCGACTTCCCCCATCCCCGACTTCCCCCGTCCACAACTCCCCCCTTTCCCGAAACCCCCCTTTCCCCAATCCCCCCTTCCCCGACTCCCCCCCGACTCCGCCCCTCCTCGGCTCCCCCCTCCCCGACTCCCCACCCGCGACTGACCCCTCCCCGACTCCCCCTTCCCCGACTCCCCCCTTCCCCGACTCCCCCCTCTTGCCCGACACACCCCTTCTCCGACTCCCCCCTTCCCCGACTCCCCCCTTCCCCGACTCCCCCCCTTCCCCGACTCCCCCCCTTCCCCGACTCCCTCCCCTTCCCCGACTCCCCCCTTCCCTGACTCCCCCTTCCCCGACACCAACCTTCACCGACTCCGCCCTCCTTCCCCGACTCCGCCCCCCTTCCCCGTCTCCCCCTTCCCCGACACTCTCCCTTCCCCGACTCACCCCCTTGCCCGACTCCCCAAGCCTTCCCCGTCTCCCCCCCATCCAAGACTCCCCCCTTCCCCGACTCCCCCTCTTCCCCGACTCCCCCTTCCCCGATTCTCCCCTTCCCCGATTCCACCCTTCCCTGATTACCCCCCTTCCCCGACACCCCCCTTCCCCGACAACCCCCTTCCCCGACTCCCCCCTTCCCCGACTCCCCCTTCCCTGACTCCGCCCCCCCTTCCCCGACTCCGCCCCCTTACCCGACTGCGCCCCCCTTCCCCGACTCCCACCCTTCCCCGACTCAACCCCCTTCCCCGACTCCCCCCGCCTTCCCCGTCTCCCCCTTCCCCGACTCCCCCCTTCCCCGACTCACCCCACTTCCCCGACTCCCCTCTTCACCCCTCCCCCCTTCCCGACTCCCCCCTTCCCCGACACCCCCTTCCCCGACTCTCACCCCTACCCCGACTCCCCCAATTCCCCGACCTCCCCCTTCCCCGACTCCCCCCTTTCCCCGACTCACCCCCTTCCCCGACTCCCCCTTCCTCGACTCCCTCCCGTTCCCCGACTCCCCCTTCCCCGACTCCCCCCCTTCCCCGACTCCCCCCCCGACTCCCCCCTTCCCCGACTCCCCACTTCCCCGACACCACACTTCCCCGACTCCGCCCTCCTTCCGCGACTCCACCCCCCTTCCCCGACTCCCCCCTTCCCCGACACCCCCCTTCCCCGACTCATCCCTTCCCCGACTCCCCAAACTTCCCCGACTCCCCAAACTTCCCCGACTCCCCCCTTCCCCGACTCCCCCCATTCCCCAACCCCCACTTTCCCCAACTACCCCCCATTCCCCGACTCCCCCGCCCTTCCCCGACTGCCCCGCCCTTCCCCGACTGCCCCGCCCATCCTCAACTCCCTCCACCTTCCTCGGCTCCCCCCTTCCCCGACTACCCTCCCCCCATTTTCCAACTCCTGACCCCTTCCCCGACTCCCCCCCATCCCTGACTCTCCCCCCTTCCCCGACTCTCCCCCCTTCCCCGACTCCCCCGGTTTCACGACCCCCCCCCCCATCCCCCGACTCCCACCATCCCCCGACTCCCCCCATTCCCGGACTCCCCCCATTCCTGGACTCCCGCCATTGCCGTACTCTCCCCATTCCCCGACTCCCCCCCATTCCCCGACTCCCCCTTCCCCAACACCCCCCTTCTCCGAATCCCCCACCCTTCCCTGACTCCACCCCTTCCCCGACTCCCCCCCTTCCCCGACTCCTCCCCTTCCCCGACTCCCCCACTTCCCCGACTCCCCCCTTCCCCGACTCCCCCCTTCCCCGACTCCCACCCCTTCACCGACTCCCCCCTTCCCTGACTCCCCCCACTTCCCCGACTCCACACACTTCCCCGACTCCCCCCTTCTCCGACTCCCCCCTTCCCCGACTCCCCCGTTCCCAGACTCCCCCCTCCCCGACTCCCCCGCCCTTCCTCGACCCCAACCTTCCCCGACTACCCCCCTTTTCCAACTCCTCCCCGCCTTTCACGACTCCCCCCCGTCCCTGACTCGTCCTCCTTCCCCGACTCCCCCTCTTTCCCGACGCCCCCCTTCCCCAGACTCCCCACCCTCCCCCGACTCCCCCCATTCCCGGACTCCCCCCATTCCCGGACTCGCCCCATTCCCGTTCTCCCCCAATTCACCGACTCCTCCCCTTTCCCCGACTCCCCCCATTCCCCGACTCCCCCCCATTCCCCGACTCCCCCCAATTCCCCGACTCTCCCCCATTCCCTGACTACCCCATTCCCCGACTCCCCCCATTCCCCGACTCTCCCCATTCCCTGATTCCCCCCATTCCCGACTCCCCCCATTCCCCAACTCCCCCCTTTCCCCAATTCCATCCCATTCGCCGACACCCCCCCATTCTCCGACACCCCCCATTCCCCGACTCCCCCCAATTCCCCGACTCCCCCCATCCCCGACTCACCCCATTCCCTGACTCCCCTCCCTTTCCCCATCTCCCCCTGCCCCTTGTCCCCTTCCCCATCTCCCCCCTGCCCCGACTTCCCCTTCCCCGACTTCCCCCGTCCACACCTCCCCCCTTTCCCGAAACCCCCCTTTCCCGAATCCCCCCTTCCCCGACTCCCCCCCTCCCCGACTCCGCCCCTCCCCGACTCCCCCCCTCCCCGACTCCCCCTCCCCGGCTCACCCCTCCCCGACTCCCCCCTTCCCCGACTCCCCCCTCTTGCCCGACACCCACTTCTCCGACTCCCGACTCCCCCCTTCCCCGACTCCCCCCCCCGAATCCCCGCCCATCCCCGACTCCCCCCTCCCCGACACCCCCTCCCCCACTCCCCCATCCCCGACTCCCCCCATTCCCCAACTCCTCCCCTTTCCCCGACTCTCCCATTCCCCGACTACCCCCATTCCCCGACTCCCCCCAATTCCCCGACTCTCCCCCATTCCCTGACTACCCCCTTCCCCGACTCCCGGCATTCCCCCACACCACCCTTACCCGACTCCGCCCTACTTTCCCGACTCCGCCCCCCTTCCCCGACACCCCCCCTTGCCCGACTCCCCCCGCCTTCCCCGTCTCCCCCTTCTACGATTCCCCTCCTTCCTCGAATTCCCCCTTCCCCTTCCTCGACTCCCCCAATTCCCCGACCTCCCCCCTTCCCCGACTCCCCCCTTTCCCCGACTCACCCCCTTCCCCGACTCCCCCTTCCCCGACTCCCCCCTTCCCCGACTCCCTCCCGACTCCCTCCCGTTCCCCACTCCCCCTTCCCCGACTCCCCCCCTTCCCCGACTCCCCCCCGACTCCCCCCTTCCCCGACTCCCCCCTTCCCCGACTCCCCACTTCCCCGACACCACACTTCCCCGACTCCGCCCTCCTTCCCCGACTCCACCCCCCTTCCCCGACTCCCCCCTTCCCCGACACCCCCCTTCCCCGACTCATCCCTTCCCCGACACCCCAAACTTCCCCGACTCCCCAAACTTCCCTGACTCCCCAAACTTCCCCGACTCCCCCCTTCCCCGACTCCCCCCATTCCCCAACCCCCACTTTCCCCAACTACCCCCCATTCCCCGACTCCTCCCTTCCCCGACTCCCCCGCCCTTCCCCGACTGCCCCGCCCTTCCCCGACTGCCCCGCCCATCCTCAACTCCCTCCACCTTCCTCGGCTCCCCCCTTCCCCGACTACCCGCCCCCCATTTTCCAACTCCTGACCCCTTCCCCGACTCCCCCCATTCCTGACTCTCCCCCCTTCCCCGACTCTCCCCTCTTCCCCGACTCCCCCGGTTTCACGACCCCCCCCCCCATCCCCCGACTCCCACCATCCCCCGACTCCCCCCATTCCCGGACTCCCCCCATTCCTGGACTCCCCCCATTCCCGTACTCTCCCCATTCCCCGACACCCCCCTTCCCCGACTCCCCCCTTCCCCGACTCCCCCTTCCCTGACTCCGCCCCCCTTCCCCGACTCCGCCCCCTTCCCCGACACCGCCCCCCTTCCCCGACTCCCACCCTTCCCCGACTCAACCCCCTTCCCCGACTCCCCCCGCCTTCCCCGTCTCCCCCTTCCCCGACTCCCCCCTTCCCCCTCTCCCCACCTTCCCCGACTCCCCCTTCCCCGACTCCCCCCTTCCCCGACTCACCCCACTTCCCCGACTCCCCTCTTCACCCCTCCCCCCTTCCCGACTCCCCCCTTCCCCGACACCCCCTTCCCCGACTCTCCCCCCTACCCCGACTCCCCCCCGCCTTCCCCGAGTCCCCCCCTTCCCCGACCCCCCTTCCCCGACTGCCCCTTCTCCGACTACCCCCCTTCCCCGACTCCCCCCTTCCCCGACTCACCCCCCCTAACCCGACTCCCCCCTTCACCGACTCCCTTCCCTTCCCCGAATCCACCCCCTTCCTCGACTTCACTCCCTCCCCCTCTCCCCCACCCCTCCTCCCCCTCCACCCTTCCCCAATCTCCGCCACCCTTCCCCGCCCCCCTTCCCCAACTCTCCCTGCCTCCCCCATGTCCCCGACTCCCCCCTTTCCCCGAATCCCCCCTTCCCCGACTCCGCCCCCCTTCCCCGACACCCCCCCTTGCCCGACTCCCCCCGCCTTCCCCGTCTCCCCCTTCTACGATTCCCCTCCTTCCTCGAATTCCCCCTGCCCCTACTGCCGCCCTTCCCCGACTCCCCCAATTCCCCGACCTCCCCCCTTCCCCGACTCCCCCCTTTCCCCGACTCACCCCCTTCCCCGACTCCCCCTTCCCCAACTCCCTCCCGTTCCCCGACTCCCCCTTCCTCGACTCCCCCCTTCCCCGATTCCCCCCCCGACTCCCCCCTTCCCTGACTCCCCACTTCCCCGACACCACACTTCCCCGACTCCGCCCTCCTTCCCCGACTCCACCCCCCTTCCCCGACTCCCCCCTTCCCCGACACCTCCCTTCCCCGACTCATCCCTTCCCCGACTCCCCAAACTTCCCCGACTCCCCAAACTTCCCCGACTCCCCCCTTCCCCGACTCCCCCCATTCCCCAACCCCCACTTTCCCCAACTACCCCCCATTCCCCGACTCCTCCCTTCCCCGACTCCCCCGCCCTTCCCCGACTGCCCCGCCCTTCCCCGACTGCTCCGCCCATCCTCAACTCCCTCCACCTTCCTCGGCTCCCCCCTTCCCCGACTACCCGCCCCCCATTTTCCAACTCCTGACCCCTTCCCCGACTCCCCCCCATCCCTGACTCTCCCCCCTTCCCCGACTCTCCCCCCTTCCCCGACTCCCCCGGTTTCACGACCCCCCCATCCCCCGACTCCCACCATCCCCCGACTCCCACCATCCCCCGACTCCCCCCATTCCCGGACTCCCCCCATTCCTGGACTCCCCCCATTCCCGTACTCTCCCCATTCCCCGACTCCCCCCCATTCCCCGACTCCCCCTTCCCCAACACCCCCCTTCTCCGACTCCCCCACCCTTCCCTGACTCCACCCCTTCCCCGACTCCCCCCCTTCCCCGACTCCTCCCCTTCCCCGACTCCCCCCACTTCCCCGACTCCCCCCTTCCCCGACTCCCCCCTTCCCCGACTCCCACCCCTTCACCGACTCCCCCCTTCCCTGACTCCCCCCACTTCCCCGACTCCACACACTTCCCCGACTCCCCCCTTCTCCGACTCCCCCCTTCCCCGACTCCCCCGTTCCATGACTCCCCCCTTCCCCGACTCCCCCGCCCTTCCTCGACCCCAACCTTCCCCGACTACCCCCCTTTTCCAACTCCTCCCCGCCTTTCACGACTCCCCCCCGTCCCTGACTCGCCCTCCTTCCCCGACTCCCCCTCTTTCCCGACGCCCCCTTCCCCAGACTCCCCACCCTCCCCCGACTCCCCCCATCCCCGGACTCCCCCCATTCCCGGACTCGCCCCATTCCCGTTCTCCCCCAATTCCCCGACTCCTCCCCTTTCCCCGACTCCCCCCATTCCCCGACTCCCCCCCATTCCCCGACTCCCCCCAATTCCCCGACTCTCCCCCATTCCCTGACTACCCCATTCCCCGACTCCCCCCATTCCCCGACTCTCCCCATTCCCTGATTCCCCCCATTCCCGACTCCCCCCATTCCCCAACTCCCCCCTTTCCCCAATTCCATCCCATTCGCCGACACCCCCCCATTCTCCGACACCCCCCATTCCCCGACTCCCCCCAATTCCCCGACCCCCCCCATCCCCGACTCACCCCATTCCCTGACTCCCCTCCCTTTCCCCGTCTCCCCCTGCCCCTTGTCCCCTTCCCCATCTCCCCCCTGCCCCGACTTCCCCTTCCCCGACTTCCCCCGTCCACACCTCCCCCCTTTCCCGAAACCCCCCTTTCCCGAATCCCCCCTTCCCCGACTCCCCCCCCTCCCCGACTCCGCCCCTCCCCGACTCCCCCTCCCCGGCTCACCCCTCCCCGACTCCCCCCTTCCCCGACTCCCCCCTCTTGCCCGACACCCACTTCTCCGACTCCCCCCTTCCCCGACTCCCCCCCTTCCCCGACTCCCCCATTCCCCGACTCCCCTCTTCCCCGACTCCCCCTTCCCCGTCTCCCCCCTCCCCGACTCCCCCCTTCCCCGACTCCCCCCCGAATCCCCGCCCCTCCCCGACTCCCCCCCTCCCCGACACCCCCTCCCCCACTCCCCCATCCCCGACACCCCCCATTCCCCAACTCCTCCCCTTTCCCCGACTCCCCCATTCCCCGACTACCCCCATTCCCCGACACCCCCCAATTCCCCGACTCTCCCCCATTCCCTGACTACCCCATTCCCCGACTCCCCATTCCCGGACTCCCCCCATTCCCCGAATCCCCCCGATTCCCGACTCCACCCCCATTCCCCGACTCACCCCCATTCCCCAACTCCCCTCCCTTTCCCCAACTCCCCCCATTCCTCGACTCCCCCCTTCCCCGACTCCCCCGCCCTTCCCCGACTGCCCCGCCCTTCCCCGACTGCCCCGCCCTTCCTCAACTCCCCCCACCTTCCTCAACTCCCCCCTTCCCCGACTACCCCCCTTTTCCAACTCCTCCCCCCTTCCCCGACTCTCTCCCATCCCTGACTCTCCTCCCTTCCCCGACTCTCCCCCTTCCCCGACTCCCCCGGTTTCACGACGCCCCCCATCCCCCGACTCCCCACCATCCCCCGACTCCCCCCATTCCCGGACTCCCCCCATTCCTGGAATTCCCCCATTCCCGTACTCTCCCCATTCCCCGACTCCCCCCATTCCCCGACTCCCCCCATTCCCCGACTCCCCCCATTCCCCGACTCCCCCCATTCCCTGACTCCACCCCATTCCCCGACTCCCCACCATTCCCCGACTCCCCAGCATTCCCCGACTCGCACCTTCCCCAATTCGCCCCCTTGCCCATCTCCCCCCTTCCCCGACTCTCTCCCCTTCCCCGACTCTCCCCCCTTCCCCAACTCTCCCCTCTTCCCCGACTCCCCCGCTTTCCCGAATCTCCCCATCCCCGACTCCCCCCATTCCCCGACTTCTCCCATTCCCCGTCACCCCCATTCCCCGACTCCCCCCTTTCCCCGACTCCCCCCAAATTCCCCGTCTCCCCTGCCTCTTCTCCCCCTTCCACATCTCCCCCTGCCCCGTCTCCCCTTCCCCATCTCCCACTTGTCCCGACTTCCCCTTCCCCGACTTCCCCCGTCCACGTCTCCCCCCTTTCCCGAATCACCACTTCCCCAATTCCACCTCTTCCCCCACTCCACCCCTTCCCCCACTCCACCTCTTCCCCCACTCCACCCCTTCCCCCAATCCACCCCTTCCCCCACTCCACCCCTTCCCCCACTGCACCCTTTCCCCCACTCCACCCCTTCCCCCACTCCACCCCTTCCCCCACTCCACCCCTTCCCCCACTCCACCCTTTCCCCCTCTCCATCCCTTCCCCCTCTCCATCCCTTCCCCCACTCCACCCCTTCCCCCACTGCACCCCTTCCCCCACTGCACCCTTTCCCCCACTCCACCCCTTCCCCCACTCCACCCCTTTCCCACTCCACCCCTTCCCCCACTCCACCCCTTCCCCCACTCCACCTCTTCCCCCACTCCACCCCTTCCCCAATCCACCCCGTCCCCCACTCCACCCCTTCCCCCACTCCACCCTTTCCCCCACTCCATCCCTTCCCCCACTCCACCCCTTCCCCCACTGCACCCCTTCCCCCACTGCACCCTTTCCCCCACTCCACCCCTTCCCCCACTCCACCCCTTTCCCACTCCACCCTTTTCCCCACTCCACCCCTTCCCCCACTCCACCCCTTTCCCACTCCACCCCTTCCCCCACTCCACCCCTTCCCCCACTCCACCCTTCCCCCACTCCAACAGCCCAGCTCCCTGACTCCCCACCTTCGCAGACTCCCCCTTTCCCTGACTCCCCCCTTCCCTGACTCCCCTCTTCCCCCCTTCCCCGACTCCCCCTTGCCAGACTCCCCCCTTGCCCGACTCCCCCCATTCCCTGACTCCCCCATCCCTGACACACCCACATTCCCTGACTCCCATCTGCCCCGACTCCCCCTTCCCCAATTCCCCTCTTCCCAGAGCCCCCCTTGCCCATCTCCCCCTTCCCTGTCTCCTCCCTTCGCCGAATCCCCCCTTCCCTGATTCCCCCCTTCCCCGTCTCCCTACTCCCACTTCGCCAACTCCCCCCTTCCCCAATTCCCTCCTTCCCAGACTCCACCCTTCCAGACTCCCCCCTTCCCTGACACCCGACTACCCCCTTCCCCGACTCCCCCCTTCCCCGACTCCTCCCCATTCCCCGACTCCCCCATTCCCCGACTCCCCCATTCCCCGACTCTCCGCATTCCCCGACTCCCCCCAATTCCCCGACTCCCCCATTCCCCGACTCCCACAATTCCCCGACTCCCCCCAATTCCCCGAATCCCCTCTATTCCCCGAATTCCCCACATTCCCCGACTCCCCCATTCCCCGACTCCCCCATTCCCCGACTCCCCTCATTCCCCGACTCCCCCCATTCCCCGACTCCACCCCATTCCCCGACTCCCCCACCATTCCCCGAATCCCCCCCCATTTCCCGACTCACCCCCATTCCCCGAAACCCCCATTCCCCGACTCCCACCTTCCCCGATTCCTCGATTCCCCCCTTCCCCGATTCCCCCTACCCAGACTCCCCACGTTTGCCCGTCTCCCCCTTCCCCGGCTACCCACCTTTCGCGTCTCCCCCCGCCCAGTCTCCCCCTTCCCCATCTCCAACTCCCCCCCTTCCCCGACTTCCCCCTTCCACGACTCCCCCCATGCCCATCTCCCCCCTTCCCTGACTACCCCCTTCACCGAATCCCCCCTTCCCTGATTCCCCCTTCCCCGTCTCCCCACTCCCCTCTTCGCCAACTCCCCCCCCTTCCCCAATTCCCTCCTTCCCAGACTCCCCCCTTCCCCGACTCCCCCCTTCCCCGACTCACCCCCTTCCCCGACCCCCCTCCTTCCCCGACTCCCCCCTTCCCCGACTGACCCCCTTCCCCGCCTCCCCCCTTCCCCGACTCCCCCCTTCCCTGACTCCTCCCCTTCGCCGACTCCTCCCACCGTCCACGACTCCCCCCCGTCCCCGGCTCCGCGCCCCCTTCCCCGACTCCCCCCTTCCCCGACTCACCCCCCTTCCCCGACTCCCCCCGCCTTCCCCGACTCCCCCCTTCCCCGATTCCCGCCCTTCCCCCACTCCCACCTTCCCCGACTCACCCCACTTCCCCGACTCCCCCCCTTCCCCGACTCCCTCCCCTTCCCGGACTTCCCCCTTCCCCGACTCCCTCCCTTCCCCGACATCCCCCCCGTCCCCGACACCCCTTCCCCGACTCTCCCCCTTCCCGGATTCTGCCCCCCTTCACCGCCTCCCCCCCTTCCCCGACTCACCCCCCTTCCCCTAATCCCCCCGCCTTCACCGACTGCCCCCTTCCCCGACCCCCCCTTCTCCTAATCCCCCCGCCTTCACCGACTGCCCCCTTCCCCGACCCCCCCTTCCCCGACCCCCCCTTCCCCGACTCCACCCCTACCCGACTCCCCCCCTTCCCCGACTCACCCCCCTAACCCGACTCCCCCCTTCCCCGACTCCCGCCCTTCCCCGACTCCCCGCTTCCCCGACTCACCCCCCCTTCCCCGACTCCCCCTCTTTCCCCCGACTCAACCCACTTCCCCGACTCCCCCCTTCCCCGACCTCCAACCTTCCCCGACTCCCCACCATTCCCTGACTCCCCCCTTCCCCGACTCCCCCCTTCCCCGACTCCCCCCTTCCCCCGACTCCCTCCCCTTCCCCGACTCCCCCTTCCCTGACTCCCCCTTCCCCGACACGAGCCTTCCCCGACTCCGCCCTCCTTCCCCGACTCCGCCCGCCTTCCCCGTCTCCCCTTCCCCGACACCCTCCCTTCCCCGACTCACCCCCTTGCCCGACTCCCCACGCCTTCCCCGTCTCCCCCCATCCACGACTCCCCCTTCCCCGACCCCCCCTCTTCCCCGACTCCCCCTTCCCCGATTCCCCCCTTCCCCGATTACCCCCCTTCCCCGACACCCCCCTTCCTCGACTCCCCCCTTCCCCGATTCTCCCCTTCCCTGATTACCCCCCCTTCCCCGACACCCCCCTTCCCCGATTCTCCCCCTTCCCTGACTCCCCCCCTACCCCGACTCCCCCTTCCCTGACTCCCCCCTTCCCCGACTCCGCCCCCCTTCCCCGACTCCCACCCTTCCCCGACTCACCCGCCTTCCCCGACTCCCCCCGCCTTCCCCGTCTCCCCCTTCCCAGACTCCCCCCTTCCCCGTCTCCCCCACCTTCCCCGACTCCCCCTTCCCCGACTCCCCCTTCCCCGACTCCCCCCTTCCCCGACTCACCCCACTTCCCCGACTCCCCTCTTCACCCCTCCCCCCCTTCCCGACACCCCCCTTCCCCGACACCCCCCTTCCCCGACTCTCCCCCCTACCCCGACTCCCCCCACCTTTCCCGCCTCCCCCCATCCCCGACCCCCCTTCCCCGACTGCCCCCTTCTCCGACTCCCCCCTTCCCCGACTCACTCCCCTAACCCGACACCCCCCCTTCCCCGACTCCCTTCCCTTCCCCGAATCCACCCCTTCCTCGACTTCACTCCCTCCCCCTCTCCCCACCCCACCTCCCCCCTCCACCCCTCCCCCACCCCACCTCCCCCCTCCACCCCTCCCCCTTCTCCGCCACCCTTCCCCGCCCCCCCTTCCCCAACACTCCCTGCCTCCCCCCTGTCCCCGACTCCCCCCTTTCCCCGACTCACCCCCCTACCCCGACTCCCCCCGCCTTCCCCGACTCCCCCTTCCCCGACCACCCTTCCCCGACTGCCCCCTTCTACGACTCTCCCCCTCCCCGACTCCCCCCTTTCCCCGACTCCCCCCCTTCCCCGAATCCCCCCTTCCCCGACTCCCGCCATTCCCCGACACCACACTTCCCCGACTCCGCCCCCCTTCCCCGACACCCCCCCCCTTGCCCCACTCCCCCCCGCCTTCCCCGTCACCCCCTTCCACGATTACCCTCCTTCCTCGAATCCCCCCTTCCCCGACTCCCCCCCTTTCCCCGACTCACCCCCTTCCCCGACTCCCCCCTTCCCCGACTCCCCCCTTCCCCGACTCCCCCCTTCCCCGACGCCCCCTTCCCCGACACCACACCTCCCCGACTCCCTCCCCTTCCCAGATTCCACCCCCTTGCCAGACTACCCCCCTTCCCCGATTCCCCCCCTTCCCCGACTCCCCCCTTCCCCGACTCCCCCCTTCCCCGACGCCCCCCTTCCCCGACACCACACTTCCCCGACTCACCCTCCTTGCCCGACTCCCCCCGCCTTCCCCGTCACCCCCTTCCACGACTCCCCCCTTCCCCGACTCCCCCTCTTCCCCGACTCCCCCTTCCCCGATTCCCCCCTTCCCCGATTACCCCCCTTCCCCGACACCCCTTCCCCCGACTCCCCCCTTCCCCGATTACCCCCCCCTTCCCCGACACACCCCTTCCCCGACTCTCCCCCTTCCCTGACTCCCCCCTTCCCCGACTCCCCCCTTTCCCCGACTCCCCCACGAAACCACCCCCTCCCCTCGGCACTGCTCCTGGTCCTTCCACTGATGACCCACTCCCCACCCTCTCCGAGCAATGCACTCACCTGAGCTCCTCTGGGAAGTCTGCCAGCAGTGGGACGCCAATGCTAATTTACGTCAGCATGCCCTCATGCCAATGTGAATGGATTATCTGACAGGGGAGAATGGTCAGTTATAGAGAACCGCTAATTACATTCAAGCCCATTATAATGGGGTTCCCAACCTTGAACATCATGATTCCTTTCACATCATTGATGGAGGTTGGGGACAATCATGGCAAGACTTTGCACTGATGTAAAGGGAGATTTGGGCCTCTTGCCCCCATCAGCAAATCCACTCGAGCAGAACGGGAGTGGAAAATCCTGGCCAATGTGTATGCCAGCTTCTTGGAGGACAGGGTCACAGTGGTATTCTGCTGTCGAGGTCTCAGATGAGGACTTTGATGGGGCAGCGAATTGGTGGGCATGCATGTCAAATTGCTTGGGTCATTGACTGGGCTGCCAGAGTGGCTTGAATCACTGACAAACTCCAACTTGGCAGGTGGCTTTATGTAAAGCTTGGGGCTCATTCTTTCGAACATGGAAGTGGTGGTTAACCCCATGAATGGACTTCTGGACCCAGTCCTGATGTAGCATCTGATAGTTCATGTCTGATTTATTTTGGGGTACAAGCACTGGATATCTGAGTGTGACACTGGAAGCTCAGCCTGACGTTATGAAATCACTTTTTGTTGCTACATATGCCTGGAATGATCCAGACTGCTGCTACCTTGGCTATAGATAACCAGCGCTCAAAAGTGGCTTGTGGAGATTTACAGCAATCCAACAACTTGTGCTTCAGTGGCTGACTGCTATTGCTAAGGAACTAGCCTGGTGACTGCCAGTGGCTCTGTGGTGCACAAACCTGCTGTCCTCTCTCAGAAGCACAGGATTCATGCCCAATTCTGCCCACTTTGCCATTATACTTGCTGTTGCCTTTGTTCTGTTGCCCAATCTACAGCTGCCCATGCTGAGCTGGTATAGCCCGATTCAGATCCTGCAGGACACAGAGCTGCTTGAGATTGACTTGCGAGGTCACTCTCTTCCAATGAAAGCCAGCAACTTTCCACCGACCACATTGTAGCCACTGGAGTAGCAGTGCAAAGAGGTAATCGATGTGACAAAGATATCTGCAGGATAAGCATTAAGGGAAAACTGTCCAAGCAGCTGGACTGTTGTTTCAGGACACAAATGATCTACTGCGTGCTGTTCCTCGCTGCATAATGGCTGTCATTGTGGTTATGCGGCAGAGGGAAGTTATCAGTCACATGTACAGTGGGTAGCCCTTGTCACCAAGTAGCCATCTTCTCCTCTGACATGGTGGTTTGAAAAGGGCTGGAATACCAGCGTGGCACAAGATGAAAGCATCATGACCACTGCCAGGAAAGCACACCAACCTTCATGGTTGTGGTACATCTGATGTAGCACTTCTAGGGTCAACTCAATCAACCCTGGTCAGCTGCCAGGTTCCTGTTCCTCCTGCCTCTCTCCAATCAGAGAGAAGATAATAAAGTCCCCTCTCCTGGTGTACGAGGCCACGGTGACCTAGATACAGCAATGGATGGTGAACTGGGATATGTTAGTGATGTTGCTGGCTCCAGTGTGGAAGCATCCACTGGTATAGAAATTGAGGGCTTTGATAAGTTCGATGGCCACAGGCTGTACTCTCCT